>NC_051441.1:20763999-20798457 GCF_001649575.2 Kryptolebias marmoratus
ACACACATAGACACACACACACACGCATGCACAGACAGCCTCCCTTTCTCCCTTTGGTAGCAGAACCAGAACCTTTGGTAGATGTGTAAAGGAGAAATAACAGGAGTAAAATCCATTTTGATTTAAATTGACCTACATAAGAGTTATACAATCAATGATTTATCTTATAGTCCAGGGAAATGAATTAAATAAACTAGTTTACATTGCACATAAGAAAAGCTATAAACTGTCAACCTGCTTAGGATGTACCTTCCTTCTCACCAGTTGACCTTAAATCTATAATTTGTTAGTTTGTTTACAACTAAGACAACCACAAGTACAGCAAACACCATTATTATTAATGTCTTCACTGACCAAAACTCACAAAAAAGTTTGAATAAATGCTAAGAAGACAAATATGTTACATAACCGGTGACTGAGCATGTCATTATTTTGTATCTACGCACTGCTGGCCACTGTTAAACACGTGTGACCTTCAAAACCTCAGATAATGCATCAGAACACATTGTCTAGCGCTGAACCATGTAGTCACATGGGCTTGAGAGGACCTTGAAAATCCCTTGTCAAACACAGTCCACCAGCTCACCCAGAAAAGTAACCTGAAACCTTTGTACACAAGAAGTCCTTTAGCAAATTAGCAGAAAAATACTGCAGGCTTCTTCTGGCAAATTATGACAAAAAAGGGGGAAATTAAAGGCCTTGCATTCCTTGAAGGAATGTGTATTCCCCACCTCCTTTCAAGTTTTAGACTGACTGACATCTTATGTTGAGAAATGATAGGGCTGTAGCCACTTTGGTCAAACCCTAAAAAATATGTGGAATCTCATGCAATATTGTAAGATCTCGTGCTCAGTAGTGTTGTGAATGTCTCTCAGCTACAACCACACAAAATTTCAGCACAATATCTGTATAAAATGTGTTTTCTATGAGGTCTATTGGTTGTAGAAACCATTTTGAATTGAGTTTGCTTTAAAAGTTAATCAGTCGTAGAAATATTTCCTGAAAGTTTCATTAAAATCCACACAGTGATTCATGAGAATCTTTGCTGACAGACTGACAGAGTTGACTCCAAATAGTTATTGGCAAATTATAAAGCAAAGATGTTGCACAATCTGTACTCACAATATGTGTTAGAGGTCAGTCTCAGCTACTACTACACCACATTTTAGTTCAATCTCTGTAAAATTGTCTGAGTTATAGCAGCTTATGTGTTTTTAAAAGTTCAGTCGGCTGTGATGGCCATCTTCTATTGGGTTTACACCAAAAGTTAATCAGTCGTAGATGTACACCCAATGATTAGTTTCTGAGAGTTTATTAAAATTTTTCCAGTGGTTCTTGAAATATTTTGATAATAGA
The DNA here is from genome assembly GCF_001649575.2 of Kryptolebias marmoratus. Classification (NCBI taxonomy): domain Eukaryota; kingdom Metazoa; phylum Chordata; class Actinopteri; order Cyprinodontiformes; family Rivulidae; genus Kryptolebias; species Kryptolebias marmoratus. Next base: position 20,765,356 of record NC_051441.1, read on the forward strand.
CAGACACACAAATGCACTCAAACAGGCAAAAACATTCATTGTCATCTGCCTTCACCTTTCATCAGTGGACAATACATATTAAATAAAAACACACTGGCTGTTATCAGTGAAAGATCCAAAGACTAAATTTTGTGATGATATGACATTGCATGAATGTCTTGGAATCTGGGAGGGCATCACTGATGCTATGTTTGGACCTTTGATGAGAATTGATACCATCTATAGGCACATCCTTCCTCTGAGACAAACATCAAATCAATACCAGACCTCATTCTGCAAGACTTCCATCAGCTTGGCCTCATTCACTCACAGTTTGTGTTTGACTGACAGTCTGCTGTCCAGATCCAGATCTTCTATAATTGGACAAGAAGCACAGACTATTCAACAGTGCATATTTGAGGTTCAGCCGAAGTGGATACAATTTTTTTCTGAAAATCAAGTGTAATGTAAAGCCCATTGTAACTAGTTTGTTTCCGTGCCTCTATCCCAACTTCTGTCTATTAAATAAAAGTTGACAAACTCAATGACAAAATAACATTTTTAAAATTTATTTTATTTCTTAATCAGAATGGACAGTGTGTATCACAGAACAAATACACAGTGTTTGCAAATTGTAACCCAGGGCTTGTTTTCATGTGTTTGTACTTTGACAGGTTGATAATATATTATTCTAATCCCTGAACATTTAAAACATGACTAGGAGGCTAACAAATTGTATGTATAAAACATCTCTATTCCTGTTGCACATATTAAACATGATTGAATTATAAAATATTTGTAAATGTATTACACATACAAAACATAATTAAATGGTTTATGTTCACATCTTTTGCACATATTAAACATGGTTACCATATCAGTGCCCATAAGCCTATTGCACATATAGAACATAATTAAAAGGACACAAGACAAGCCAATTAAACATCCATCAATCCATTTTTTAAATTTGTTTTTCTATTCAGGGTCACGTGGAGCTGCCGTCTGTCTCCAGCAGTCACTGTGTGAGAAGCGGAGGACACCCTGGACACTTTACAAGTCCATTACAGGGAGACATTGAGACAAACAACCATTCATGCTCTCACTCATACCTTGGTAATTTAGAGTAATCAATGAGCCTAACTTATGTTTTTGATCAATGGGAAGAAACCAGAGTACCTGGAGAAAACTCATACATGCATGGGAAAAACATGCAAACTCCACCCAGAAAGCCTCCTGGAGGGAGGTGATTCTGCAACCTTCTGGCAGTGAGGGGACAGCTCTACTGCACTGCTGTGGCACCCTCAATTTAACTTGTAGCATTTTAGGAAATATTCCAACTTTAATGGGGTTTGCTGAATTGGTTTGAGGTTGAAATAATAAATTTATGTCACTTAGACATGGTTTGAATCCCTTATCATTAAAGGATCTAAGAGGCGTAAAAAGGGGTATATATGCAGATGTAGATTATTTAAAGCACTTATCAGTTTTCCTTTTAGAGTTTTACATGTGTGACAGTAACTGTCGCCCTTTCTAACTTTTGTGTTATTCACAGTTTAATTTATGTTAGCAAATCGAAGCCTCTATTTTCCTTCTGAACTAATATCAGGATGTCCTTTCAGGAGTGGGTAGATGTTGAACCAGGATTCATCTGTGCTGCGCCTGCCAGACTTAAATAAAATAAAATAAAAATGTGTTTTTAAAATGCGCAGGTATAATCAAACCACGTAACTATTTGCATTATTTTGATACCTCCATTAAAAAAAGAAACGAAAGTGGGTTTTTTTTATACTTTTTATTAATATTTACAAGTCATGTGTGTTCAAAGCAAAAGAAAAGGAAATTAAAAAGTTATATTTACCTTTAAAGAATTATTGGAAAATATCAAACAAACCCAGGATTTGGCATTTAGAATACTGAAGTCTGATCATTACTAGGCATGATCAGACTTCATCATCAGTGAATGCTAATGTTTCTATAGCTTTTAGAACAGTAGTAACTTGGTGTCAGGACCCCACTATAGGTTGCAAAACATCAAGTTTGGGATCTTGACATGACTTCCAGAAAATAAGTAAATTAATAAAAGAAATAAGCTAAATGATTGATAATATTTTTTTTGTTTTGCCACAGTTATTAAGAGAGATAAATCATGTTATAATAATAAAAAAATACTCTAATGGTGTTTGTGATCTTTATGCCTTTATTTAATTGACCTAACTGCAATGTTTGCATGTTTTAACCAATAATAGTTGGGGTCATGAGATTTTTTTGGGAACTTTGTTTTTTTTATAATATATGTATTTTTTTGTTGTTGTTGTTTTGTTTGTTTGGTTTTTTTGGTTTCTTTTTTATAAGTTAGCAGAACATTAGCTCCTGCATACTTCAGCAACTAACCTACAAGCCAACTAGTATACTTTGCTCTCAGCATCAAGGTATTTAGTTGTTCCAAGTATCTCGAAAACTGGAATGGGGCGATTTTAGTTTGCAGGATAATCTCCTCTGGAATTGGCAACACAAAAACCCTCACTGGCTTCAAAACTAAAAATGTCTGTATTTGACGGAACTTAATTTTAATTACCACTTTCTGCATTCAGCGCAGCTGTTTTACTGACAAGCATGTGTTTTAGCCGTTTTAATGTTTTATTGTATACTCTCATGTATTGATCTGCTTTCATTTTGATTTTATTTTAATTGATTTTACGTTATTCTTTTTGCATTTGTTTTGTTTTCATTATTTTGTGTTTTAATGCTCTAATTCATTCGCTTTATACTTCTGTTTTTGGAGGGTTCCGTTTGTTAAGCATTTTGAGTTAGATTTGAGGTTGAAAAATACTATGAAAATAAAGCTGAGTAGAGGTAAATTTTGTGTGACTATTCCATTTCAGTTAGGCTATTTCCAGTAAAAGTTTTAATATTTAGCAGACATTATATTTATATTGGTTTTGAAACGATTCTGTGGTATCTGTCTTTACTAACAGTGAGGAATGGAGCTGGTATAAACTGTGCTTGGTTCTAAAATCTCTCTCTTTGTCCCACTGATGTTGATGTTTGGGTGTAGAACATTTTAGAGCTCTGATCCTGCATGCTGACGGTGTGTTTTGGTTGCATTTTAGCTCCTGAATAATTTGTCACAATTGATTATAGAGACTATTGTGTTTTATGGGAACTGTACATAATTCTTTATCTTATCTATCTATAATATAGATGACAAACATTAAAACAAGAAAAAAAAGAAATTATTCAAAGAGCGTGAACTGGCAATGGAACTGGATGGGACTGCCTGTGCTTGAAAAAAAAAGTTGAACCAACCCCTCCAGGCTAATGAGTTCTGCCCAACCTTTTGAGTGGTTCTGCTAATTCTGTAACTACAGAAAGTAAAAAATTGACCACATGTAATTTATTTCACTCAGATTGGAAAATTTACCCATACTTGTTCTAAAAATGACTCCAGTTTTTTACTGACTTGTAGAAATGTAAATATACATAAGAATTTTGAGCCAACAAAAGGTTGTTTTCTGGTTGTCTCATCTAAAACGTAAAAAAAACCCAAAATATAAAATGTTACTACAATTTGAAATGTTTATTACGTCTTTGATTCTTCTGCAGAGCAAATGACAGATTCGGTAGACTAAAAAACCCTTACCTGAAATATGAATTGATGACAGTAAAACAACAATAATACTACTACTATCACTACTACTACTACTACTACTAATACTCCTACTACTACTACTACTACTACTACTAATAATAATAATAATAATAATAATAATAATAATAATAATAATAATAATAATAATAATAATAATAATAATGTCTCCTTTGTGCAGTCTATCGCGCTTTCAGGAAATCACCTAATCAGATTTTTGACGCGTGCGTGGGGTTACTCGCACATGCTTTACATATTTGTTTTCTTATTCCCTACAAGTGCACGTCATAAGCATGTCTTTACCTAACAGGGGGGGTGGACTGAGGCCGCACCACAGCTTTAGTTCATCTGCACCACTTACTTATTGTGATGCATAAAGGAAAAAAGATTAGCGATGATGCAACCATCTGGGTGGCCCAAAAATCATCTGGTTTTCATCCTCGTTGTTGTATAAATACTCTTGCTCATCCTCTGAAATTCTCAGAACTTAATCATTTATCTTCAAACAAACGTTTTTATTATATAATTATTATATTATTATAATTATACCCTATCTGCCGAAGATTCCAGATTAGCGCTCTGCTGGTTTGATTTAAAAAGACTAGTTTACGAAACGCGCTGTTGAAAAGATTCAGGGAGACTGCTGAGATCCTCCTGTGAGTCCTTCTGTGTGAAACCGCAGACATCTGGGACCTGTTATTTGCTCAGGTAACATTGTGAGGTAGCATCTGCTGCTGACTTCTTATAACAACACGTAAAAAAAATTAACACGAGTGAGAATTAGTAAGTGGAAAGTTTTCACGCAAAATTTGCTTGCATTGCACTTTATATATACTGAAACAACTTTTTCATGACAAAATTCAGGAGAACTGAAACTTTTTATTGAAATTTGCCGAGTCATGTCAGCATCTCTAAAATGTATTCCTAATGGCTTTAAAAAGAAGGCTTTTTCTACTAGCGGGGTCAAAACCTGAAATCCAAAGTTTTCTTTACCATAAGGCCTTTTTTATTACAAGGACCAAATTAGTGTTCTTGTTGGTTTTTAGGCTGACAAATAATTCTATAATAATTCCATACCTAAAGAAAAAATGCTATTAGTTATTTATGTTTTAATATACCTTTAATGAGTTTATTTATAAATGCTCTTTAATTGCTTTTATCGCATGTAGCTTCAGTCAATGTAAATAAATGTAAATTTGATTTAGTAAATCTTTTTGTTCCAATGTCTAAGTGCTTTAAAAAGCTGGCGGTCTGTGTACAGATCAGCAGCTAAATACAGAGTTAAAATGTCTGTTTATTCCGTTGATAACTTGGCAGCAGAATAAAGCTTTTGGTTTCTGAGTTTATCTGACTTTATCTCACTTTTAACTGATACAGAACAAGCGTCGTCTAAACTAAATTAATCGAATGCAAAAAAAGCCTCCCTGGGAGTTTTTTTTATTCTTCTTCTTCTTTTCATGTTAGCAGATTGACTAATTGTGAAAATATGCGTTGTGGAGCGTCATTCGTGCCCCATCTCTTGTGTAACACCGCTGCAGCAGAGCGCTGAAAGTGGTTTTGCAGATAATATTTTCAAGCTTTTGGAGACCAGTGTTCCCAATTAACTCGCTGTCTTGATGGGCGCGCAGCCCACAGGGTGGAGGCCCTGCATGCGAAAATTAAAATTCCCGCAGCCTGTGGTCTGAGGAGAGGACTGAAAACTATCCTGAGCATCCACGAGTGTCGAACGCACTTTTCTCTGTAAACAAGTCGTGCAGACGGAGCACAGAGTTTCAGGTTCGACAGGACAACAGCTAGTCCTCACTGAACAGAACGCGCTTCTTGATAAAAACACGTTATTAGGTTACTGATTCGTTCCTATCTGTCTGAGTGAGACACACACTGAAGTTGAAAGAAAGCTTCAGGGAAATTATTGCGTCCTGAGCGACAGATTATTGGAACAATTTGGAAGAAAATCAACCTTTCGGTCTAATCCTTTTTGTCAGATTACTGATGAGAGTCAGCCTAATTCAGGTTTGGTGACGAGATTAACCTGCTCAATCAATTTCCATTTCACATTATTATTATTATTGTTATTATTCGTATTGTTTTAGTTCCTCTGTGGATCTGAGAAGCTGCGCACCAAACATCCTCGTAAATAACAGCGCTAACCCCCATAAGCAATAGAGTTGATATTTATTCGTCATAAATAACGACGTTCGCTGCAAATGCAGTCCCTTGATCGGATTTATTGGCTCACAGCAGCCTGCCACCTCCAAGGACTCCTATAATACTCCATGTGTGTTAGCTGAAACAAATGCACAGACTTACAGTGTGCGGTGACGTCAAAAGCCCCTCCTGTCGTCGGGTGCGCTCTAGTTTAGTCAGACACGATGCGAATTTTCCCTGTTAAACAATACGAACTTCACTGAAGAGGCCGGCGGCCCCGCTGGAGTCCTGATCCGGAGCAGAGCAGAGCTGGTTCTGGAGTCAGGGCTTCCATCAGGCTTGGAGGAAAGGCTGCAAAAGCCTCCTCTTCACGTTTACGGTCCGCGCCACCACAGGCCACATATATAAGCCCTATAAAAGCCGGAGCAGCCGCCCTGATGGAGGGTTTTATTGTGGAGTTAAATGGCCCCCCAAAAAGTAGATGGAGTAGTTTGCGCTGCAAAGACAAGAGGCATCACCGCGCAGGACCGGATTTAACGACGACTGTTAACAAAATGACTGTTAATCTGCCAATAAAATAGTGTCGGGCAGCTCTGCAGCTAGCAGAAAAACTTCCAGATCAATATGGAGAGAGAGTAAATAATTCAACACACCTGATGTATGGTTTGCTCTCGTTCTTGGAGCTATTGCTTAAATGCAGGATGTTTAAATTTCGTTGATTTAAGCAGCTTACAGCCACCGTGATTCTTTGTCCTGCGGCACGCTGAAATGCGTACAGTTGTTTTAATGTCTTCTTTCACCTTATTGTTATTGTTTTTTAAAGACTGTATTCCATCTTTTGGTATTATTGCGTTTTTGGTCGTTTTTTTAATCCCCCACTGCGCCGAAGGTTTTATCTACTAACCGCAAATCCCAACGGCACAACTTAATTAAAGAATTAAGTTACCATAAGTCAAATATTCAGAAAAAAAGTTGGAGTAACTTAATTCCATAAATACGCTACACTATATTAATTTTGTAGAACTCGATTGATTACATTTGAAAGATTTTTAGGTTTTAATGACTTATTATTATTATTTTATGTAGACTACTGTGATCTGACTTGACTTAACTATTATTAAAATGTTAGTCTTTGGTTTTGGTTGAAATAAATAGCAGGTAGTGCACTAATAAATCAATAAATCTAAGCAAATGTTTTGATGTTTCTGTAATACGAACTTGATTTCATTTCAACAACTCAAAAAGACAGAAAAAGTTTTCAGTTATTAAAGCCATACAAAATAAAACCTATATGTTTTAAGTTGTCTCGACTTGATTGCGGGAAGATTATGTGAGTTAAGGTACATTGAGTAAAACTTAAATGGAAGCATTTAGGGGGAAAATATGTTTAGGTTATCAACCCTATTTATATAATTGAAATGACTCAGTTAAATATTCCAAACTTTACCCATAAAAGTGAATTAAACAACTTGAGGTATTTTACTCAATTTAAAAGTTTGAGATAATAAACGTAAACAAATCGACGCTATTAGTTTCCAGGAATTATTTGAGTTGAACTAACTTTTCGGGCTTTATAGTGTATGTTTAGTTGTTAAGCATCTTGTAACAATGTTTTAAATAATGCTATATTTCAAAAAAAGTGTATTAATAACTGTTTTAGCTTAGGAAACATAAAACATGATCGTTGCGTCGAACTGTCAGCCATTGTTTTTACTTGTTTCTGTTTCTTGCAAGCTGTGCTGACTGTAAACGTGATGATGTCATCAGATAGTTTAGAGTGTTCAGAGACTGCGGAGGAACGGCTCATCTCAGATTGTATTATTGCATAAAAAACAAAACATTATGAAGGCGTCAGAGGAAGGAAAAGAGAGAACAAGAGTCGGGGGAAGAAGTGGGGTGCGCAGCACTGGGTGTGTGTGGGGGTGGGGAGGGGGTGGGTGATTTAATCTCTACAGAGGCGCTTTTTTTTTCAGGCCAGAAGTAAAATACCGACCAATCAGTTTGAACCTTGCTCCCAGAGCCGGCAAACCCTGCGCGCAGTGACGGCGGATAGGCTCCAGCACTTTGTTTCGCTGTGGTGAGCGAGTTGTTATGGAGAGGGAGAGGGAGGGGAGGGAAGGGGAGGGGAGAGAGAGAGAGAGAGAGAGAGAGAGAGAGAGAGAGCTTGCGGACTGAAGAGAAGAAAAGAGGGTGACAAAAAAATCTCCTAATGTCTCTTTTCTTCTTCTGCGTTTAGTAAACTCACAGCGCATCCTGGATAATGTCCGAGAATGTCCATTTCTGGGACTTTGAGCAACTATTACGTGGACTCCATCATAAGTCCCGAGAGCGATGAACTCTCGGGACCAGCTCGCTTTCCAGGCGTGCAGTACTCCGGGTCCAGCTCCGCTGTGAGCGCGGGCGGGAGGCAGGCGGTCGGCGCTGCGCACGTGGACCACTCCGAGTCGTACCCGTCCTGCAGCTTCCAGCCCAAACCTCCGGTCTTCTCGTCGTCCTGGGGCCCGTTCGGCCCGCATCACGGTGCCGGTGGCCTCTCCGCCGTCTACCACCCGTACGTCCCGGCGCAGCACGTGCCCGCGGCAGAAACGCGCTACCTTCGCTCCTGGCTGGAGTGCGCCCCGCGCGACTCCGACCCGGTCCCGGGCCCGAGCCAAGCGGGACAGGTTAAACTAGAGCCCCAGCTCGGCCATAAAGGCGGAGAGACCCCGCTCAAAATCAGCGGGCAGCACCAGCACGAGACCACAACGTACATCTTTGAGTCGGCGCGCGAGCTGAGTCGCCATCCCACAGCCGTCCCGGGACCAGGGTTCGAAGACAGCAAGGATGTCTGCGATGGAAGTAAGGACAAAGACAGCGTGGATCAAAGTAAGTACTGAAAGCAGGAAATAAGAGGCTACAGAAGGGGAATGGAGTGGGAGACTGTAAATGCTTTTAATGCTGCCATAAAACAAGAACAAAGAGCCCACCCCCCACCCCACGCGCTTTGACTTTACTCAGATGTTTAGCCCGTAACGGCCCCGTATGAGCGTCACACTCTTTTTATAAACGCAGGCACAATACTCATAAATATATTATGGGAAGCTTCTTTAAACCAACGCTTGTGCTTCATACACAGTTTGAGTGATGGAGAAACTATAACGGCCCGGAGAATAAACAACCAAATTGTTGACAAAAAATCGTAATACTAAAATAAAAAAAAAACATGTTTTGTTTATATTCTAGTGACACTGTCCATCCCTTCTAAAAGCCAAACAGAACATGAGTTACAGGGGCAGATAGATGGATTTCTCGCCAGTAGTCCTTTTCAATGGGTCACGAGAGGCCTGCTTATGCGTCATTGAAAACTTACAATAATTTAGTAGCACGTTTGTTTGAAGATAAATGATTAAGTTCTGAGAATTTCAGAGGATGAGCAAGAGTATTTATACAACAACGCACGCGGTCTGGTAGGAACTGAAATGCAAATGTGTAGATTTTGCAGTAGAATAGAATAAAATAAAATATTTCTATATTTGTCTCATTTGGGGGACATTTGGTTAATTTACGTTTGGTATTCGGGTGGTATATATTTCTTCTCCACAATACAACTAAACTATTATGAGGCTTGGCTCGCAGGGTCACATCACATTTGCGTGCACGCGCTTGTGTGTGAGCTCTACAGGTATGTTGGAGCTCCTTGTTTCCGTCACGCCGAAATACAAAACGGTGCGTAAATGTGCTCTGAATCACTGCGGGTCAAGTGTTTCTGCGCTGCTTCACTCAGAAATTCAAAATTATATATATATATATATAGATAGATAGATAGATAGATAGATAGATAGATAGATAGATAGATAGATTGATAGATAGATAGATAGATAGATAGACGCGCATACGGGTGTACCGGGTCACTCGCAAAGCGGAGATAGGCACCATCTCCCCCGCGACCTAGAAAGGAAAAGCGGATGGATGGAATAGTATTTATATATTATTTAGTTATAATACAGCTCTCTGTTGCCTGATAGAGTGTAGTAGTCTATTGTGTTTTTTTTTTTTTTACTTTTTTGTATTGATCCTTAAACCCATACAAGGGAGGTTTTTTGTGGTTTTAAGTAAACATTTGGGTTATTTGAGTCGTGCCATTCGGATAAACAAGAGCGTATTCTGGATCACCCAAATCTATTACTTATGGTTTTGAAACCAGTTTGTTGTTTTCCGGTTTGGAAACCAGTTTATTGTTTTCCTCCCACAAACACTTTATAAATGTCCGTTCATAGACCCGTGTTTTGCATGAAACGGTTTATTTCTAATGGATTGTTCCGCTGACAGGAAGAGGCGATGAACATGTGGTTCTTCAAATATATCTATGTGTGAACAAGCTTGTTGCCTGAACTCTGATGACAATATTAGACCTGTCCTTAATTATTCTTGATACTTTATCAATAGAAAACCCGTCAGAAACAACGCTCTTAAATAACATTTTTTCCCCAATCCTATTGAATAATTTGACGCGAGAAAGAAAAGTGCCTCTTCTGATCTAAAATGTAGCTCTGTGTGTTTTTTAATAAAGCGGAGCTGAATGTGAACATGCTTTCATGCTTTCACTCCCCGACTTGGGTCTATCTATCCGCTCAGAGCACATGACAGAGATAGAGACTGAGTTTTACTTCCACAGAGAAGGAGAAATACAAATTACACCACACACACACACACACACACACACACTGATGCATATAGCTTTATCACTGCGCTGGCAACACACACACATTTTCTACAGCATCTGAGCAGGCCATCCATCTCAGCAGTGAGCTGGTTAAGAGCTGGATGGAGCCTCGCAGCCTCCAGTCTGAATTATTCGCCTTTTCAGCGACAGCCTCGTGTCCCGGACTGAACTGCTGATTGGGACCGTTTGTCTCGCGGAGCTCACAGATCTAAGAGTGGGCCTGCTGGTGACGAGAAAGGATCTCTCTGCTGTTTGGAAGGGTCGATAATTTCGTCTTTTTTATGTTTGTTTTCCAATATATCTGTAGAGTTTCAAGTGGCAGCTCAGTCAAAGAACAGTGACTTATGGTTTAATCCAAATTCCCACAAAACGTTTTTTTTTTCTTTTTGTCTTTCTTTCTTTGTGTTTGTGTCATTACTGGACTGGATATTGTCACGCTAATGAAACTCTCACGAGCCAATTATTGGATGCACCTCTACAACTCATTTCCTTTAGGAGCCAACCTGATTCAAGATGGCCGCCACAGCCAACTGACCCCCCAAAAAACACAAAAACAACTTGTGAATTGTATAGAAATACAGCTACAAATTGGCGTGGTAGTCGCTGAGCATGAGCCCCATAACCTACTGTGAGCACTAAATGTTTTCATTGTTTGTTTGTAAAACTTTGACCTCAACTATTAGCTGCAGCTAATCAACCCTAGACAAGACAAAAACAGCCAAAACTCAGTGAATTTAATTTTACAGATACTGAGCTGCATATTTTCTATGGCAGAAGCTGAGAGGCATTCACAACACATAAACTGAGCACTATACATCTGGCAAAATTGTTTCTTAAAACTTTGAAGCTAACTGTTGGTATCGTCACTGTTTGTCTGTTAGCAAAATATCTCATGAACCACTGGACAGGTTTTAATGAAACTCTCAGAATGTAATCATTGGATGTACATCTACAACTCATTAATATAAGGAATCAATGCAACCCAAGATAGCTACCACAGCTAATCAACCTTAGCCAACTGAAAAAACCCCCAGCTATAAATCTAGTCAATTTTACAGATAATGAGCTCAAATTTGGCGATATTAGCTGAGAGTCATCCCTCATATATTCTGTGATAACCTTGCATGATGTCAGAACTTATATCACATGAGATCATCATTTACTAAGTTTGACCAAACCTGCTATAACACTGTCTCTTCTCATGATAACATAATTTTAGTTTAAAACTTTGGCATGAAAGTTAGTGAGTGAAAGGGACTTCTCCAAAGAATTGTTAAGAGGTTGATTTTGTTTCTTAGTGCCTATTAGCCTTTCTGAGATTCTTTTTGGGTCTCAGAGATGCTAATAGATGTCATGCTCTGACAACTTCAGCTGAAATAATTATGTGTCTGCAAATCCCTAAAAATGTTATTGTTATTGGATGTAGCTGGTTTTAAAACAATGTTGATATTTTGTCCTAATACAGGCTTACTGGAAAATTCAAAATTATTTCCTGCATGTATTTCTAACTGAACAAAAATAGTGCTTTTCGGCTCTCCTCTTCCAAAGTCAAACATTTCACTGTGTTCCGAGGTCTTAGCTTAGGACAGTGGCTTAAATGTAACCAAACCATGACTTTTTGAATGCATGCCTTATTCACCTTTGAGTAATATATATATATATATATATATATATATATATATATATACCTGACAGCAGTAAGCCTCCCAGCCTATTTTTCCAAAATGGCTGTCTTTGGAAAACTATTTCTTGACTCTTTGAAACCCTCCCATTCAGTAAAGGAACCATGTGGCTACAGATTTTTCTTTGTGTTCTGAGTGCTGGGCAGCCATCCAGAATAAACCACAGAATTACACTTTAGTTTTTGTGCTGCTGCTGGGTAGAGGAAGAAAGTTATTACAGCTGAAGTATATTGAGGTTGAACAACCTCATTAATTGGTCCGTTCCTGTTGGTGGATGGGAGCTACGGGTGTAAGGGTTTAGGGGGACAGGGGTATAGGTTGGGGTGGGGGCAGATAAAATACGACAAGTAGATGTAATAACACGCCTTTGGGATATATGGGAGGTCAATTTCTGGAACTATTAGGGTGAAATTGCAAAGGGAAGGGAAAAGATGTGATGTGATATTGGGTTTTTCGCCATTTTGTTCGCTGTTTCTATGCATTCATCAAGGTGGACACACACACACATAGTCGGTGGCACATATAGGCCAACATCACATCATGCAGCTGTGTCACTCACTATAGGTCTTTGCACAAGTATCTATCTTCTCATCTATGTGTACATCCAAACCACACATTATCTGGAAGATATATGGTTTGAATGGTTTGAATACCACCTCCCTCAACCCCCTTCCCCTTCAACACACACACGTACAGCTCTCACTCCCCTCCATCCCCATTTGTCATTTTAGGTGACAACCATGGTTGTGGCCTAGCTCCAACAGTAATGGATGGCTTTCAAGGTGATTATACACCCAAGGCATGCAAAGCACCCACTTCATTGTGTATAAGAAGAACTACACAACCTTCTGTCCCACTGCCACCAACACACACACACACATCTCTTTTCCAGACATTATATTTTGCTCTGAAATGCAATCGATCTTCTACATGCTGGCCATGCTGCTAGAAATTGATTCCAGAGGGTATTAAGGACACATTCATTGATGATGGCTGCTAACTATAGCTTGCGAGAGGGAAAGAGGAGAGAGCAGGTATCATTCAAAGCCACAGGGGAACAGAGAACGACTGTTCGGTGACAGTGACCTTCATTTGCAACTATCCTGGCCTCTCAGTCTTGTTTCAGCCGCAAGTCCAATGCATCTGCTAATATTTGTTCAACAGATTAGGAATCAATGAAAACCTTAATCTAGGTAAATTGCAGAGCTCACTGACCTATTTCCAAAAAGGCTTATTCTTTATTAATTTTTTATGCTTTGTTGTTTAAAAAAAACACTAAAACTTTTAAATAGAAAATGTTTAATAGCTGCAACTGAAATAGCTATAATCAAGTCAAAATTTGGATTAAACCAGTCTTTTTAATGAACTTACAGATCTTTCTTTGGTTCCAAAGATAACTTATTTATGAAAATAATCAAAATGTTAACTAATTTAGGCAAATACTGAATCAAAACTTTGGCTCATCCAATATTTATTTTTGAATCTCATATTAGATAAAAACTCAATAATAAGTACTACATAAAAATATGTAATAATAATTCAACATAAGTCTGAGTCGACATGAAATCAGCACAATACTTTTCTCTGTTCACAGTGCAATAAAACATGAACACATTAATATGGATGTTATCTGCAGTTGTTGGATGAACAGTTGTCATGCAGTAAAACATTAACACTGTAATTAAAAACAGACTGCAGCCACCGCCGCTCCGTTAGGATTGCAGAGGCACTCACTAATTCGCACTGCCTGACAGTGAGAAACAACAATGAAGGTTGATTGTTCACCAATAACTTATGTGAGAAAAACTCACCAGTCTCGCCTTGTTAGATAATCTATTCGGCAACATATTACCTGTAGGGAAATACCTATACAAATAAAACAAAATAAAGGAAGGAAAATGTAGACTGAATACTGACTTTGCTGAAGGAGCTAAAAGCAAGTTTAGCTCACTTTTAGCAACTTATTTTTGAGTTGTTAAACATAAACATAAACAACATTCATAAACACTTTTAGCTAGCCTTTGTTTTGCTCATTTTAGTCTTGGTTAAAATGAGCAGAAGACAAGCTAAAAGCTACTAGCAACAAAAGATACTAAAATTAGCAAAACATTAGCTAACCTGAGCAAAACTGTAGTTAACTAAAATATAAAATAATCAAAACTATAGCTTTTTAGTTAATATAAGCATAATGATAGGTAAAATTTAAAAGTAGTAGAATAGTAGCTAAAAGCTAAATGTAGCATAAGAAGATAAAATATAGCAAGTTTGCGGAAACAGATTTTAAAAATGAATTGAAGAGATTTCAGTGTTTTTCTAAGGAATATTTTATTTTAAAAACGTTACATAATTTGAAAAGTATAAAAGTTACACAAAACAAAAGTCATAGCACACGATTTCCCAGTCAAGGTGATCATTTTGATGTACAAATGGTTAAAATAGAAAAAAATAAGTGCCTTGATTGCAAAAAGAAAAAAAAACATACGGAAGAAACTATGAACAGTAAAACAATAGTGTGAATGCTGGATCAGCTTTCACACACACACACACACACACACACACACACACACACTTGCATACACCCCCCTCTACAAACTCCCACATAAATCCTTTAAAAAAACACAATGGGATTTTGTTCATTCATACCAGTAGAGCCCATGTGGATGCACACTGATAGGTGATAGGTTGCCTATTTTTTATACAATTGTAAGATCATCCTAAAGGTATATTTCATCCATTCTAAAATGGAGTTTTATGGGACAGTTATAAAGAAATAACAGCTTACCTGCTATAAAGATATCTCTTTAGACAGCCTCAGTTTGGAGAAGTAGAGCTTATTTCTGACAAGACTGATGAGATAAGGGCTAGTGTAAATTCAAATAAATCCACAGTGAAATGATGTCAGTGATCCATTTTCTTACCCACTGTTTTGTGGGCTGGTTCCTACCTCCAGCGGTGCTTGTGCGAAAAGTGGGGTACACCCTGGACAAGCTGCAAGTCCATTACAGGGCCAAAAAATAGATATTATTTAACCTTTAAGATCTGTCATAATATTTTAAAATGGAAGTGCCCCAGAACTGTTCCTGCCTCTCTTTACGCTTGGAAATCTATTGAACTTTATTTAAAAAAAAAGTGTATTGCAAAACTCATATTAGTGTGAAGGTGTATAAAATAGCATTCACGTGTACCATTATTAAATTTTAGAGATTTTTTATATTTTAAGACTGTAGAAACCCACTTTGTTCTTAGCATTTTTCAGACTAAGCAGTTAATTTATTAATCTGGTCAGAATTAAAATCTAATTCTCCAAAGTGAGTTTTGTTAAAAGAGCTTTCTACGACAAGTAAGATATCAACTGTTTACAACTTTCCTTTCAAGTCCTATTTCAAAATGAGAGAATATCTGGTTTTGTCAGAATGTTTTTCCCCTACTAATTTTCAAATTAAGAAATTGATTAAGATTAAGAAATTGGAAAACTATTTGTTTTTTATTATTATTTCCAGAAAAGACTTATGCTATTTATGCTTGTTTGAAATATTTTAAAGAATGGAGGTGGCTGAAATATGGTTGAGGGAGAAGTAGCAGCCTGGAAAACATGGCGAGACCAAAAAGACAAAGGTCGTAATTTTCTCTCTGTATAAATAGGAATATCCAACTGAAGAGCCCTTGTTTATGCATCTCAACATTGTGATTTTCCATCTCAGAGCTCAGTTACCACAATGACAGACTGCCTTAGGTTTTCAGATAGTTCAAGTGTGGTTTGGTTGAGCTAAATTTCATAAAACAATTATTTAAGCCTATGCCACTTATAGGTTTTGGTGTTAACTGTGAAATATGCCTATAAATAACTCGACGCAAAGAGCTTGGTGTATTTAATGGTTCTATAAATGTTTTCATTACCATTCAGTTTAAGAAAACAAGTGAAGAACATATACCCTAAACATAATCATATTAAATAAATGCAGGAATATTTGAAAGCCTAGTGTTTCCTGAAGAATTGCATATTGCTTGCCCTTTTTCATGCCAGAGTCTTAAACTGAGATGATCTTTAACATGAAAAATGAGTTGTAGCCATTTTTGCCAAATCTTGTAAATCACATTATGCACAATCTCATGAAATATGGTGGGATTTCACAAAATGTGCTGAAGATGCCTTGCAATCTTGCAAAGCCATTTTTATGTTGGTTAATGTCGATCAGATGTGGTGGCCATCTTGAAATGAGGTGACTGCAAAGGTTATCAGTTATGGATGTACATTGAGTGGTTAGTATGCAAGAATTTCATTAAATTTTGTTCAGTTGTTCATAAGATACTTTTCTAAACGACAAAAACAAAGAACTTGCACAGTTTGCTGGAGCTCAGAACATGTTTTGGGGATCAGGCTCAGCTACTACCACTCCCAAACCTTAGGTCAATATGTGTAAAATAGTCATGAATAGTCATTTTTGTGTTTTTAACACCATCTTCAATCAGGTTGACTCCAAAAGTTGGAACTGGATAAATTTTAATGAAACATTCAGAAAGTGATCATCACAATTGATGTTTATTTAAATATATATGTTTTTACCATTTTTTTCTTCTCCCTTTTTGTCTTCAGATGACCCCTCAGCCAACTGGCTACACGCACGCTCGTCTAGGAAGAAACGATGCCCGTACACCAAATACCAGACCCTGGAGCTCGAGAAAGAGTTCTTATTCAACATGTACCTCACGAGGGACCGGAGGCATGAGGTGGCACGCGCACTCAGCCTAACGGAGCGGCAGGTTAAGATTTGGTTTCAGAACCGAAGAATGAAAATGAAGAAACAGAGCAAGGACCAACCCAAGGAGTAGAGGAACTTACAGTCATGCACGTGCACACATTCACACACACACACACACACACACACACACACACAGTTAGTCCTGCTATAATACAGGATTTGGAACCTAAAACACCTCACCTAAAATAAGTACATCAGCTGTTTTTGAAATTCTGTCCTATCACAGTCTTTAATCAAAAGCTTAAATATAGGCTGATTTGAATGCATTTAGCCTACAATGTACAGCAATCATATCAAACCTATAGTAGCCTACAGGCCATACATTCATACAAGCATTAAACACAAATAAGCTACATATCATAACACCAAAAGCATTGAGGTCAATGTGAAGTTCTGGGCAATTGGACAGTTCAACCGTAAAAGCTGGAAGCTCCAACAGAAGACCAACAAAGACGTCCTGATCCACAGCTGTCTCCAAGCAGAAACTGATGAAGCAGCAATGTTAAAACTGATGTTTTTTTAAGAAGGCTGGAGGTGGAATCCATTTAAAGAGTGGACTTCATCTGTGTCATTGATTTTGAAAAGGAGGTTTTGAAGGAGGTTAGGTCCCCACAAAATGGATGAAAGCTCCAGTAAATCACCCCAACACTAATATCTTACTGGGCTGCGACTGTTGGAGACTTGTTTGTGAAAGGCATGTGTGTCCAAAATGACTAAACATTTGCAGGGGTTCTGATTTTTTTCTGTATTAGTCACAGAGGCTCGTAGTCTTGAATTTGGAACATGTTCCAAAAAAGTGTGTGACAAATTTTCTCTTGAAATAGTCACAGAGTTGTTGCCGGCATCTCAGGCCTTCCGGAACCCTTCTCAGTTTTGTTGTATGCGTCTCCAATTCATTTCCAGAGCACTGTCTCTGTATCTTGACACCTGCACTGACAGAAAACATGTTCGGGTCTGAAAACCACACTGATGATAAATATTAATTATTTTAAAGAACATTAATAAACGTTTCCTTCTGTTGTTCAAAATTGAAGCCAAATTGGCTGTTTTTATGAGTGCCACCATGTTGTAATTTTGGAGCCAGAGGCTGCTCACTTTGGACATATGGCTGTACCATTGATACAGAGGTCATGCCTACATGGTGACATGCCACTTTTCTTAAAGCCTCAAATTACTATGAAATTTAAAAAAAATATTGAAAAATACATATTTCAGCATACAACTGCAAGGTAAGAACTAGTCGAATCAACAAAAATCAACAGCTTTAGTGAGGCAAATGCACAATTTGTTCATGTTGAGGGGAGAAACTTTCAGCTTCTGGTCCTCTCTATAATTACAACATGTCTCACTGGTCCAAACTCTGCATATTTCCATTCAAAAGTGTACTCATGTAGAACACACAATGTGTGATGTAGGTAACACAATAAGTTTTTTAAGTGGCTGCTCTAAACTCTGGCGCACAGCAATGGAAAAATCGCCCAAAATCTGGCATCTTTGAGTCTCCAACAGTCGCAGCCCAGCGACCCTAATAATGCAACAAAACATAAACCAGACTGGCCTTTCTTTTATTCTGTAAAAACGTTGTTTGGAACTTATTTAGTGACCACAAACAAAAGTGATGAAAAGGGAATTCCAAAACGAAAAGAAAGTAAAAAAAAAAAACGCAGAATAAATTCAGTTGTTTTTCTCATTTATGGGAGGATTTGATAAGAATCACTAAATTACCGAGCAGCCGTTCGGATTCGAGGGTCGGAAGTGATGTAAGCCATCAGGCTGCACATTCTCAGCTTTTATAGGGCACCTCATAACGCTTCTGCTCTGTATAAACCTGTTACTTAAACGGCGCTTAAGTAGATTTGTGCTAATAATGCAAATACATCAAAGCCTGTCATTGTGCAGCGTGAACCGCGTGCCAGGCCACGAGACAAATCAGTTTACGGTTCATATATAACTTCGTTCTGCATGCTCTAAAACAAACACCTCTAACTCAGATCAGTCAATACAAATTATAGTCGCTGCTTCTGTCGGATCAACACTCACCCAAGCCTCTGCGTGTGAACAGAAACTCAGCCGTCCTTGCGCTTTGTAGGGTTGCGTTAAAAAAGATTCATGTCTATTTTTGTACATACAATATATTTAGTATTATCTCCTATGCAAGGCGCAGTTCTCTCATTTCAGGAAGTAAAGCGCGCACAAGGGCTCTCCCTCCGAACGCAATCTGGGCATAAAAACCACGGAATTCCTTTACAGACATTCCCTTTATGATCCTTATTCACCGATGATCTGACTTAGATGTTCCAGCACTGTTCTTTTTTTTTCTTTCTTTTTTTTGCTGTTGTTTGTCTTGTAGTTATTGTTAATATTATTTCGTGTTTGGGAGTTAAAACACGAGGAGGCCCTGACAGCCTTCCTGTCACCGTGGCATTATCTCAAGTGTTGCTCCTGGCCTGCGTAAATGGCAGCCGGTGGCAGTTTTATGGAGGAATCATTTACTGTCGCTTATGTGTGTGTGTGTGTGTGTGTGTGAGTGTCAGACATAGTAAAGTCTTAACCAGAAAAGAGCTACATTTTTTTTTAAAAAAATAAGCAGCATCAAATACTCCATTTCTAAGGAAAATGTTTACATGGTGTTGCGCATGCCTCCAAGTCATTTTGTCATTTTGAAAACGCTTTTTGTTAGTTTTTGTGTTAAATGTATCGGATGTATAATTGTTTGCTGAAAAGAATATTAGAGAAAAAAAAGGGACAAAACTTTGTAGACAGGAAAAATTTCTTATTTATTGTGTATTAGGTGAGTAACATCTCCTGGATGAGCTGATGTGTAATGTTTTGTAAGATCACTTTCTGTTTTTTAGATTTCCATGTTCTCGTGCTGTCTGAGTGATGTGTTCATGACGTCATTCCGATGAGTTATGTGTGGTTTTGATTTGTTTAATGGTGAAGAGTGATGAGTTAGACTTTCTTGAAGGAAAGGGGAGGAAACTGTTTTGTTCCCATGAAGCAAAGCTTCTAAAATATTTTAAACTGTTTGTTGATTCTTCCTTCATGACTTCTATCAGTGTTTCCTCTCGTGACAGAACAGACGTTCGCGGAGGTTTGCTGCAAGTTTGGTCGTCATTTTGGTTGTCTTTACTGCATTTGGACGAGACAAATCCGAACCATGTGGTCACAGTGAGAGGTTTTCTGAACGAGCCTGCAGCCTCCAGTCTGTCTGTTCCGAGCTTCCTGTGTGTGTTCCTCTCCTCTCCTCTCTCCTTTGTGTTGTTTCTAATATCTACTTTGTGCCATGGCACTGCTGAGGCTGGATTTTTATTAAAGATAAGACGTACTGTGCTGCTTTGTTTGTTTCTCGCTATTTTTTTCTACTTATTTGATGTTTTTTCCCATGTCTGTGTGAGTGCATGTCTGTTAGCAAAATATCTCACGAACCAATGAACGGAACTTATAGAAAAAAATCACTGGATATACATCTACAAGTGATTAACCTTTGGAGCCAGTCCCATTCAAGATGGCTGCTATAGCCAACTGACCTTAAAAAGCAAACATGAATATAATTCTGTATTTTTTATTGATATTAAGCTCAAAACTTTGGTGTGGTTGTAGCTGAGAGTCATTCACAACTCATACTCCAATCCCTACACATTTTATAACATCTCCACTTAAAACTTTATCAGCAGTCAACACTGTTTGTCTGTTAGCAAAATATCTCATAAACCAGTGGACAGATTTTAAAGACACGTTCAGTAAGAAACCACTAGATGGACATCTACAGCTCTAACTTTTAGAGCCAATCCAATTCAAGTGGCTAATCAACATTAGAAAACTCAAAAATGACTATAATTCAAACTGGCTACAAGTCCTTAATTTGTCATCATAAGATGATCTTAGACATAACACTCTGGCCTGGAAGACAGTGGGCGATATGCATTTCTTCAAGGAATACTGAGCCTTTAATTTGCGATGGATTTCAAAACTTATTGTGAGACTGGTTTGAGCTTCAGCAGCTCTGTCTTCCAGTTCTCCACTAGAATCAGAGAGGAAGGTTCGGATGAGGCAGCATGTGTTGAAAATGTGTGCGTCTTCAGTTCTGCACTGGGGCTTAAAGAGAAGGGGCGTCTGTCTGGCTGCAACACCAAAGGACTGTCATAAAGCAATCCCCCTCCCCCTCATCTACTCTCTGCCCACACACACACATATACACACACAAACAGATGATGAGTGCATTTATTGGGGGCTTTGTCATCTGCCCCATTAGGAGCTTGCAAAGCCATTGTGGTTCCTGTGTTTTTCTCTGCACCAAATGAGTCTGATGAATACAGTCTGCTTAGATAACAGGGTTGCTGCTTCCTCTTCTCCTCCTCCTCAGATCTTGTGCTATAATGACGCATGTTCCCTAAAGAAATGTATAACTACATGTGCAAATGTTGGAAAATAAAATGCTATTTTTTGTTGTTGAATATAACATTCTGTAATGTAATAATGCAACAAAAGCATTAATGAGTTCTTAAAGTTATTAAATGCATGCAGCGGTAACTGCACCAGAATGGTGTTAATGCTACTATTTGTGATTGTATCAAATGTTCTATTTTGTTAAAGTAAGAACTTAAGACAAAGCCATGAAGACAAAGGTCAGACTTTTCTTAGTTGTGGCCTATTTCAGAATCTCTTTGTTTCAGTTTTCAATAAAAATGTCCATAAAGATAAATATTAATTCCTGTATATGCAGTATATATATATATATATATATATATATATATATATGGCCTAAAACGGAAAACCAAAAGAAGAAAAAGCATTCTTGTCCCTAAATACGATGATTTTACCAAGAATCAACAATATGGACTATAGTGAAAAGAATTGATTGGGATGCTACTCTGAGCCCCCCACCCTGCTCTCCAGCTGCAGGCCTCCCTCCACCCCAGCCTCGTCTCCAAGGGAGAGTAAAGCCTATTCTCAAAACTTTGTGTGTGGGGGGTGTTTATTGGTTTATGACAGTCTTTTGGTGTTGCAGCCTGACAGACTCCCCGTCTCTTTAAGCTCCAGCGTACAACTGAAGAAGCACACATTTGAAACACATGCTGCCTCATCCGACTTCTTTCTCCTTCACTCACTCTCCTCATCTAGTGGGTCAAAGACAGTTCATGTATTTTATAGGTATGAATAATTAGTTAAATTAAAAATAAAAAAATGTTGTGAGTATTTTTAAAAGGTGGGACAAAGAATGGAGTATGGTGAAATTGTGTTTAAACTTAAAACTATAAATGCAATGTTGTTGTTGTTTTTTTTCTTTTAATGAAATAAAAACACTAAAAGCTGCAACCAATTTCTTTGTATGCAAGCCTGAGTGAGAGGAGCCCAATGATGGTAAGACAGATCTGTTTATCATCACACTTAGGCCAGTTTGAAGCAGAGAAAAATGTTTCCTAATTTGAACTGGTGTTTTTGTTTTTGCCCCGATTACTTCTATACATGCACAGTCGAGATTCGTGCACCAACAAAATCCAGATGAATAAACAAACAATCTATGTTTAATTTATTCATTTTTAAAATTCTACACATTGTTGTTCTACTTTTTGGAATAAAACCTGATGAGACTTCCAACCAAAAGACATATAAGACAAGGCCATATATAGTCACATGTATATAAAAGGCCAGCAGAATGCTTGATTTGAATAGGTTTTTGTTTGACTTTAAATCCAAAAAGTGATCCAAATGATGGACCAAACTTTTTCTGAAAGATGCAGTAAGATCAAATGACTGTTGTGTCATTTTTAACTTCAGAGTGATACCGTAATAATTGGGGTTTGCTCCTTCACAGATATAGAACAAGTGTCTAAATAGTTCTGGACCACCAGCTTCAGATGTGCACATGACTCAACTGCAGGACTGTTCTGATTTCTAATTTGCAAGTATTTATCTTTCTTTTTGTTCAGTCTACAATAATCCAAGAATTTTTTCAACTTCCACTAACATATTTCCTGATCAGCAGCTCTGAACTGGTTTTTAACATTTATCAGCAGAACTGTTTCATATAAAAAGATTCACAAACACTCCTGCTGCAGATATTCCTGATCCTCTGCCTGGACTGACTCTGTAACTTTTCTGCAATAAGTGTGCCAACAGAAGATTTCTATTATTTTGGGATTATTTGTTTTTGTAATATAGTGGGTAAAAGTTGAAAACTTTTTCAGTTTTCAATGTAGTCGGATTCCATGTTTTTATAAACTCATATGGCATAGATTTTTTAAAATAAAGAAATGCTGTCCAAAGGCTAAACTTGTGCCAAGATTGAATGTTTTTTTTTTTTTTTTGCTTCTGTTTCAATATGGTTTATATGTGACTATAAAGATAATAAATAGTTTTGACCATCTCCAGCAAGGTTCAAAACTTTATTGAGGTCTTTTGTTGAAATGTCTGGATGTTCTTTACCATGCAGCAGGTTAATAAGCAGCTCACTGATTCATTTTAATCTGGAACTAGCCCCTTAATAATTTGTCTGTGTAATAAAAGACCAATAGACCCTCCTCTGACCTGAAACCAGCTGCACCTGACTTAAACTACTATTTCTTTGGATAAATGTGGATGGAAACTCAGAGTTTGGATCTGATCAGCTAATGTTTACCATCTAGTTTCCTGTTGAGCAGTTGAGAGCGTCCAGCAGGTGGGCCGGCTGGTTCCTTCCTTCAGGTGATGGGGATCTGTTTCCGTGCTGCCTTACTTCTGGTTCAGCTTGCTCCACTGGTGATGTGTCTGAGTAATACACAGGGAGAATTGAGGCATGTGATCACATGTGTAACAGGCTATGTGTAATAAGATTCCTCACTTGTAAGTTCCATTTCCATTTTTATTTTGGTGCCTTTTTAGCTATGTTAAAATAATTTATTTACATCAGTAACAAATGTGTATTAATGAAACCCAAGTGCCTTGTTGAAAGCATCATTTAAACTCCATAAAATAAACCTAATTTTCTTCAGGTGTAATTCCTTGGTGGTGATGTCCCAGCTATACTCCCACCTTACTGCTTCACTGTGCCTGGGTTCTCCACTTTCATACAGTACACAAATGTTAGGTTAAACGGTGGCTTTAAACTATAGTTTGTGTGTGTGCATGTACATGGTCATTTATCCCATATTGGCCCTATGATGGGCTGCTGACCTGTCTGTGTACCCCTCTTTCTGCTTTTTGGGATCGGATCAGCACCCTAAAACCAGGACAAGTAATTAAAAAACATACATGGCTAATTGCAATACTTGGCTGATTATTTATTTAATTAAAGGTTTTGAGTCCACAACTTAAAGACACTCGTTGGAAAGTATAAAATCAAGCTTAAAAAAGATTTTCTTGAACTATATCAAACAATCCTGCCTGGAAGGTTTACTCCTGTAGTTTTTCAGATATATTAATATGCGCTTCTGAAATCCAGGTTCATACTCAGTATAAACAGAATACTGAACCGAATCAACTCAAAACCACATGGACGCTTGAGGCACATGATTGACCTACATTAGGCTGGTTGTAGTCAATGTAGGTAAATAAATGTGAAAACTGGACAACTGTAGAATCTCAGCGGAGACGTTTATGTGGAAATATAAGAACCTGCTGATAAACAGAAAAAAGAGAACAAATAATACATCTGTCAAGAAAACTGTGCCTATAAAAAGTATGAATGTTTTACCCTTTTATAGTATAGTATAAGTAGTATAACTTAGTAATGGTCAATATAAATTTACCTTTTTGACAAAAAGAAGTTCAAAAAATCTTCAATGTGAGAGTGAAATAACATTTCTACAAACTAATGCTAATTAAATAAAAATATGTAATGTAAAATAAGTGATTGCATAAATATTCACCCCCTTTAAAGTGACTGTCCTAATTCAGCTCAGAGAAAAGGTCATTAAAGAGTACAAGTCAGGGAATGGATACAAAAGGACTTTTAAACATCCTCAGTTTACTGTTTACCGTTTCTACCTCATCTGTATTTTTATCTCTGGTATCTCATTGGTATCATCATACTTTACTCAACAAATCTGACTATAAATATATATCAATCCATCAAAACTGTTGGACCCCAACGGCTCCTCTTTTGTTGAGCTATTTTCAGTCGCTTTTTTCATAAGTAAACAAACACATTAACTGGCATCAGGTCACACATTTTGCTTACAGACAGATTAACCATGGATATTATGTCTGTTTTATTTCTTACTTCATGATTTTGTTACTGTCTTGGTGACATTGCGGTGAGTACCTTTACCTTGTAGCAGAGCGCAGTTAAAGGGACTTTTTTATATATTATTTCTTTATGAGCCTATATACTTTTTATTAGTGTCTTAAACAGTTGTTGACCTTAAGTGGAACTTAAATTTTGTGAAATTCTGTGAAATGCTTGAGGTTACCTAAAAAGAAAAAAAAAATTGTAACTCACTATTACAGGCAGAAAAAAAACGATTTTTCTCATTCAAATATTTATTTATTTACGGCAATTCAAAATCTCCAACTCTGGTGTGTAGTGAGTTGTACTTCATTTTTCCGGGAGTAGGTTGGTGGTCGTGCGACGGTCCTTCACTGCACACCGTCCACCAACGCCTGCCTCTAATTCCTTCCTGTTTCCTTCCTGCTCCGCGGTGGAAACCAGCTCATTGTGTTGTGATGGAGCTCTGTAGGTGTTGGCTTCATCATGTCAGCGTGTGCAACCACTCACTGCTGCAGCTGGCAGAAAAAAACTTTTATTGTTTTCTCCTAAACAGATTATGAGCACCTTTAGCAGCGCGCCGTGGAGGGGACATGGAAGGCCCAAACACCCCTTTTAATCTTGTATCTGTACCCAGAAAGAGCTCCTTTACTAGTAGCTTCGCTAACCAACTAATCAGTACTAAATTCCCCCACTCGCTTTCTTAACAGAGCCTCGATGGTTGAAACAGAAGTGCTTCAAATACAAACTCATAAACCATTTTGGACTAATTAAGATTTCACTGGAAGCCATAGCCTCGTGGCTGTTCTGCACGTGTTCAATCAACGCAGAAGAGTCTTATTAATGACATGCTGGCTGCTGAGCGAGAGCAGGTTACTGCTGCATCGAACAAGGACACGAAAGGCATCGAACAGAAAAAAACAAAACCAGAGGGGAAAGAAACATGGAACAGCGCTTGCTTTATGTAGGTAAAATCATATTGGTATTATTGCTGTATTGTCTGTTTTACATTTCATGCAACACCAAAAACAACAACAACAATAATAATTTATTTTAAAGAGGTAATAATCCGATTGCAAACAGAAGAATTGTATTCACAAGGAATTCTTAATTGAAGTAATTTCTGGGAGATTTCACTTTTAAGGACTGAGCTTTTTATAAATTAGTTAATTTGGCCTATCTGAGCATATGTGCACCCGTAAATAGCATAACTAACTGACTGAATAGCTAAATATTGAAGTTATTTTCTCACGGTGTGTATCCTTGCGCAACTTCACAATATGAGACTTTTAATCTTTTTTTTTCATTTTTTTAACAAAGAAAGAACAGTCTGACAGCATTGTTTCCCTTCGGGCCAATAAAATTTCTGGCAGCTTCTCCTCCTTTTCTTCTTCTTTCTCACGTCAGCTGTTTTGCACACTTCCTCTCTCCATCCCACCCACGGAAATAAGCAGCGCAAGAGTAGCAGGATGTGCCGCGCCGCGCCGCGCCGAGCCGAGCCGCTCCGCGCGCATCCAGCCTCCAGAGCCCATGGGTCTGTGGGCCACAGCGTGAGGGAGGGATGCGGGATGCGAGCTCTTTGGAAGACAACACCGCCGACTTTGGTAAAAAAAAAAAAAAATAAATAAAAAATAAAATAAAATAAAAATAAAAAACAGCTGAGAGGAAAACAGAGGAGAGGAGAGAGTGCGAAAGGAAGAGGATTCGGCTTGCAGCGGGGCGCAATAAAAGAATATGACGGCAATAAAAGTTTATAGCGTATAAATTTCTGAAGGTTAAGAACTAAACGGCTGTAAAACAAACACGCCGTGAGGAATAAAGAAGGGGAACGAGAAAACCATCAGAGGAGGAGGAAATCTAAGAGACAAAGTTCCTACTGTTTCCATCTGCCTTCAGCTCCCAGAGAGAACAGAGAGCGCCTGGAAGCTCACACATTATTAATAATCGAGTTTTTTAAGAATACAAAAAAAAAAAGCTGTAGAAAAGGAAATCCATGGACATTCAGAGAAATGTATATTAATTCTATATTTGGAAAACAAAAGTTGCGCTGTTGTAGCAGGAAAGCAGGGCTATTGCACTTCCCTTCCTTCGTTTCAGTGTTATGTTTGGTATTTTTACAGCGTGTTGTGAGTGTGTGTGTGTGTGTGTGTGTGGGTTGTTTTCTGCCAGCCTTTCTTTGTCTGTATGAGATGCATTCTATAACAGCAGGCGCCATTAGCTCCTGGGGCCGGGACATCCGGGCTTCTGTGGCCGGGGCCTGAGCTTCTTTTCCCGGCGCTGAGAGCACGGCTTGTCGGGCTGCTGCGGACCAAAGCAGTGGTGTGTGTGTGTAAAATGAAACAGAGCTTTGTGAGTAAAAACACTACCTGCACGAGAACTGCTGTCAGATTGGGATCATGATATGCATGCCTTTCTTTAAGTGTTGTCCTGCTTATGTCTCCGTTTCAAATTATCTGTTTCTCTCTCTCTCTCTCTCTCTCTCTCTCTCTCTCTCTCTCTCTCTCTCTGTCTCTGTCTCTCTGTCTCTCTGTGTGTGTGTGTTTCCACCGAGGTGAAAGTGAGGCTACGGGTCTGCAGTCTCTACAGAGTGCCTCATGGTAACAACCAGGTTTTACAGTCTGTTTACTGCCTGTAATTTAGCCGCAGACACCAACTTAAAAACAAGAATGTCCACTAATAAAATAATACAAACAACAGCTCATTTCCGCTGCACTGAACTTCCTGACTCAGAGAGACACATTCAACCCCTTCACGTTTTCTTTCCGTCTGTTGAAGCTGTTTAACAACTGAAAACAACAACAGGTAATGATTTATTCACACGCACAAATATATACACACACACACACATAAATAAAAAAAATATATATATATATATATGTATTGCATTATAATTCTAACTGGGCCGAAGCTGAATATNGGGGGGGGGTTGCGTGTGTCCGTGTGTCTGTGTGTTTTTAAACAAAACTAATCGTCAGCAAACGTCCAAGTGAAAGCAAGGTCATTCGGGCTACTTAGCAGCATTTTGTCACTTTTTCGCATTTGTTCTGAAATGTAAAAACATTAAAAAACATTTTCCTTGTATTTGCAAAAAAAGATGTAAATCAAATCATATTAAAATAAAACATTTATGGCATTTATTTTAAATTCCACAGTCGCTGTTGATGTATTCTTTTATTTTAAAAAGCCGAACTTTTGTAACAAAAAAAAAAAAAACTTTCCAAATCCACGTATATCTCGACCTTTTTTAAATTCAAGTTTCACTCTTTTACAGTTTACGTTTGAGGCACATTAAAAAAAATATTAGAGCAGGTAAATGTTTGTAGAACATCGTCTTTTCTCTATTGCGTTTCTGTTAATTCTCGTGAAAGATGGAGTGCTGTTCACAAAAAGACCTGAAAATATGTTTGGTTTTTAAAAGTGCCTTCAAAGTGAGTTGATATTTATAGTTGGTATTGTTAGCCGATCTTGATTTGTTTTTATTCTACGGATTTGGGTTTTTTCTTTAATACATGGAGATGTTTGAGAAAAAATAAATAAAATGTGTAAAATGTGCAGAATCTGTATTTCTTTCTTCATTATCTGCGTTTTTCTTTTTTGGCACATGTTACGAAAACCGATGTTTTCGACCATTTCAAACAAACAAAAAAAAACGTAATAACTGTTTAATAAGGACAAGGTTCTGACTTTATTATAGGTCCTTGTGCGTCACGTGACTTTGTGTCACTTTTTTTCCCCTCAGAATCACAAATCCAGCCTCTTTTTTCCCTCTTTTTTGACCTCCTTTAACATTTTTGAAGCAGCTCACGAAGCCTCTGATGAGAGAAGAAAACCACAGACCAAGCTCCCCTCCCACCCACATGCCTTTACCCCGAACGGCCGCTTGATGGCGATCTTGCTCCATCCTTAAAACCTTAAAACACTTCTTGCTTTTTTTTTTTTTTTTTTTTCTTTTTGAAACAATCAAACTCAATGGAGCTTCTTCAAACCGGGCCTCATTCTTTTTGACTCATTTAAATGCGGATATTTTTAAACCGTGTTGATAAAAATTGATAATTTTTACGTTTAAGGCCACTTTGCTTTCGAATATTCAAAACTGATGAAGTTAGTTCAAACCTTAAAACATATCAGACAGGATCCTCAGCGACTATCAGGAAATGTTTCCTTTCTCCTTCGAACAGATATCACAAAGACACACAGCCCTGGTGACATTTTCCCGATTTATCTCAAATTCAGACTTGGATAAGTGATTGTGGCTACGTGAACCAGGATGATTATTTTCTCAGCCAAAACGGAAAAATATTGTTTAGGCTTATGCAGTCTAAGGAGCTGAGTCTTGCTGTTGTGTGTCTCAAAAAGATTTTTTATTTTTATTTTATTGTTTTTTGTTCCTTCTTTACAGTCAAAGTACGCAGATTTTGATGTATTAGAGCTTTAATGTGAGATATGAAGCTAGTTTGATCTAACCTAACTTCCTTGCTTAAATGCACTAATCACATTTAGAGAGAATAAAGAAAGATTTCCCTTTAGGTGCTTTCCATGCTTACACAAGTGGAACACTCCTGAGGCCAAGGGGCGCGTCTGTAAACGAATTTTAAGCTTTTTTTTTTTTTTTTTTTTTTTTTTTGCTCCATGTGCTTTTAGGAGACTTGCAAATCCTTTGAATCTATTGCCATCCACGAATTGTCCAAATGATTATTATTGTTCACATTTAAAAACAACCAAGTTTAGTGCAACTAGCTGACATGAAGTTAAGTAAGTCTGGCATTTCACGGCCAAATGCATCCAGTGTTGGAGAGGAGAGAATTCCAGCGCGAAGAGCCAAAATCTTCTTCCTGCTGCCTGGGAGTTTGACCGCAGATGTTTAATGGTTCACTGAATTCTCATACCTGGTAATTGTTGCTGCCTGTCATTCAAGTATTAACACAAAAAGGCAGCAGGAGATCGTAACGTTTTAGATTGAGGGTGGCGGTGGTGGTGGTGGTGGTGGGGTGCTTGTGTAGATATGAACACTTGTCAGGCGGCGCGTAAAACCTTACAAGAAAAACTATTTTACGCACCTCAGACAACAGCCTCATAAGCAGGCCGTTTATTGCGACAGTAAAAATGTCACCGCGGAGTTTCAATAAGATCATATTCCGGGCAACAAATCGGAAACTTACAGCTGCAATTACTTCTCACACGGTGGAGACTTCAGTGAGCTGAAGGGACGCTGCGCGCTCAGCTCCTGGAACATTTTGTGTTTTCTGGTCTAAAAGCTGTCAAATCGAAACAAATGGCACACATCTTCATGTTACATCTTCCAAACCAAACAATTCTCCAATTAAAAATCCCCCCCTGTCTTCAAGTTATTGATTATTGAAATATAGGTCTCTATCAACAAAGTAGATATTTTATGTTAAGCCTTTTTTGTCCCCTTGTTTTTCTTTTTGGACACCTAATATTAGTGATTACAGTCTGATTCTGGCCGCTGTTACCTGTTCATCCTCTCGTGAGAAAAGCTCCCCTTCAACTCCCCTGCGTCCGCATCCCGATATAAAAGAGTGAACTATGTGCGGAGAATAAGGAGGAAAAAGTACCAAGTGAGGCTTTTACGGCCTCCCAACGCCTAAAGGGCGCAGCGTAATCTCCCTCCCTCCCATTTAGGTAAACAACCAAACAGTGTCAGCCGACTTTATGAGGCATTAGAGTTTGTTAAAAGCATTTACAGCCACTTGGTCCGAGTCTATTACCTTCACCCGGCCATCCTTCCATGTTTATAGATATCATATTTACAAAAGATATCTATGGGATCACCGAAAAGCTTAATCGGAGCTCATTTTCTTTTAGCAGAACTCTGGAAATTCGAAGGGAAAAAAAAAAAAGAATAATAAGGAAGGTTCACATTTAGAGAGAAGTTTTCTCCGTCCCTCTGTTCTGCCTCTGCGTTCTCGGCTGACATTTTCGGCCCTTTAAACATTTAGGGGAAACAAATGAGAAGGAGCTGTTAATGAGAGGGAGTGTGCACACAGTGCACCGACTGCATCTTTCACAGCATCTCCTCCCAGCTCCCACCCCCTCCAAAGGAAAAAAAAAGAACTCGATTTTTTTCCTTTGGATTAGTGAGATGGAAGTGAGTGCGCGCCTGCAAAGCGAGATCATTCTTATCAACCCCCCATCCCCATTTACACACACACACACACTCATCACCACCACTTTCGATGCAGCTCATTTTTTCCTCCTTTTTTCCTCCTCTCTTCATCCTTTTAGTTCTTTTTTTTATTGTGTCGTGAAACTTCCAAAGTCTCCGCGGCTTGTAGCTACGCGCGTGCGTGAATTGGTTTAAAAACAACAACAAAAAAAACCCACCAACAACAACAGAACGACGAATAGATCTGGAAGTGTACGCGCGCTCCCATACATTTGGCAAATATGATGAGGGATTGGTAATTGGCACAAACTACTTTGAAACACACACACGCACACATACACACACACACACACACACACAGACAGAACGAGAGAGAGAGCTCGCGCGAGGGGGAGCCAGAGAGAGGGAGAGGGAGAGAGAGAGAGAGAGAGAGAGAGAGAGAGGCAGAGGGAGAGGGAGAAAAAATATGAAACAACTCATTTGCAAAGGAGTAAATCACGGAAAAGCCGTTTGAGAGGCGACAGGGCTCCCGGTTACAGCGCGAACACAGGAACTGTGATGCGCAGGAGCCTTTCCTCCTCCTCCAGCTACTTCTTCTCCTTCTTTTTCTCCTTCTTCGCCGGGGATCTGATGGAACCGCTGTGATTACTGTGTTTCTTCTTGTTGTTGTGCTTGTTTGTAGCTGCTTCTCCTCCTGGCTCCAGTCACTGTTACTCGTCTGTTGTGGCTGGAAGGGAAAACACCGACAGCAGCAGCAGCAGCAGACCCGCTCCTCTTCTCCTCTTCTTCCTCCTCCTCCTCCTCCTGCTCCTCGGTCTCTCTCTGTGCGTGTGTGTCGGTGTGGCTCCAAGAAGAGAAGCAACAGAGAGAGAAAGAGAAAGAAAGAAAGCAAACAAACAAACAAAAGAGAGAAGAAACAATAAAACGCACGCACACATCTGAGACTCACCGGTCTCGAGCTTTTCTCTGACTCTGCCGAGCCGAACTAAAGCAAACAAACAAACAAACAAAAAAAACAACACAAAAGATGAGTTCTTATTTCGTGAACTCGCTCTTCTCCAAATATAAAAGCGGGGATTCGTTACGTCCGAACTACTACGAGTGCGGTTTTGCACAGGACCTGGCAGGCAGCCGGCCCACCGTGGTGTACGGCCCGGGCTCCGGCGCCACCTTCCAGCACGCGCCGCAGATCCAGGACTTTTATCACCACGGCGCCTCCTCGCTTCCCAGCAACCCCTACCAGCAGAGCCCCTGCGCGGTCACATGCCACGGCGAGCCGGGCAACTTTTACGGATACGACGCCTTGCAGCGACAGACGCTCTTTGGAGCCCAGGACGCGGACCTGGTCCAGTACAGTGATTGTAAGCTGGGGGGCGCGACGGGACTCGGCGGCGAGGACACGGACGGGACCGAGCAGAGCCCCTCGCCGACTCAGCTCTTCCCTTGGATGAGGCCACAAGGTGAGGAGACGGGGAACAGTGGGCGCGATTTTAGATATGGCCCTAACTGAAACGCATGCCGACAGTTTCAAAGAACAAAACAAAACAAAACGAACAACAAAAAAACAACAAAAAAATAAATAAACAGGGGCCTAGCTATTGCTTCTATAACATAGATAAAACACAGAGTTGGAAAACGAAGGGAGAAAAGTGGGAAATTGCATTTAAACGCAGCGGCGGCTGAGCTCCGCGCTCAGACTGCAAAAAGGTAAAAAAAAAAAATGATTCGTGACACATTTTGGGTTTATTGGGCCTAACCAGAGCAAAGACGGAATAGAAACTCAAAAAAAGAGAAAAAATATAAGACAAGAGCATTCTGAAAGGAGGTTCAAACAAAGAACGGAACCTCAGAGACCCCCCCCCCCCCCCCC
>NC_051441.1:20798941-20804209 GCF_001649575.2 Kryptolebias marmoratus
ATTTGTGTGTGTGTGTGTGTGTGTGTGTGTGTGTGTGTGTGTGTGTGAGAGAGAGAGAGAGAGAGAGAGAGAGAGAGAGAGAGAGAGAGAGAAGCTCTCTTTTAGGTTGCAGACTTGCAGACTTGTAAAGGGCAGTTTTTGTAGGATTTTCTAGCCACTTATTACCTTTAGAAATAATCCAAAGCACATTCTATAAATTTTGTTGTTTAAAACTGAATTCTCACTTTCTCTTCTCCTTCACTGTGAGCGTTGGCTCCTCCACAGTTTGTCCCCTTCATTTAGCTCTTTCCAAATCCAAGCCGAAGACTAAGTGGTCTTATTTTGAAACAAATAGTGCTCAGTCTGATGATTCATAGTCTTCAAACAGACTTCGAGGATTCAACTGCTTCTGAGACGAGCTTACAGGTATTTCAGACATTATGTCCGGTCAAAACAGGACATTTCTTTTCTTTTTTTTTGTTATTCGCAGTTCGAAGTCGGAAATTTTGTTCTAAAGGAAACACAATCGGTGCAGCTTAGACAGATCTAAAGTTATCGCCTAGTTGAAATTAATAGCCTTAATAAAGGTACGGCACGCTAAACACTGATTTTGGAAATAAATTTATTTTTTAGGTAACATGGGTGGAACTCAACAGCACAAAGAGTGCACTGTTTTCTCACAATAAAAAAAATCCTCTCTAAATAAGACACATTTCATCACGAAATCTGCACTTTTAAAAAGGGTTTCCTGTTAAATGAATCTGTCAGGGAAAACGTCCGCGAGTTTATTTTTGCTTGAGCCCGTTTCATAACTTCAGCCGTGAATAACTTTGATCTGCCTACATGCAGTTAATCCATGTTTTTACCTGATTTATTTATTTATTTTTTTTTTAAATCTTCTCTCCTGCCAGCTGCACGCGCTGCATCAATTCAGATCTTATTTTCTTTCATTTTAAAAAGGTTTCCATTTTCTTCTCGCACTACAAGGATTCTTAAAACAAGAAAGGATAAAGAAGAAGCCAAACGCGGTCATCCAAAACGAGCCCAATCGGCTGCAGAGGGCTGTTTTAAATGGGAGCCGCTTTTCCATGTCCTTTATTCCGCTGTTGTTGACAGCTGTGCGTTTGGCTTTACTTTCTTTTATGGCGCACAAGTCGGCGCCAGCCCTCTGAGATAACACACACAGAGCAGTCTGATCACTCCAGTCCCACAAAGACCTTCTTAGTGTCTTCATCTAACGAGATGGGAATTCTTGGCGCTCTCCTAAAACCAGGCTCAGCTTTTAAGATTTGATTCATGTAACATTGGAGAAGCACGTCTGCACGGCCTGCAGCCCTGAACGCACCTCCACCAAAACCGTGTTGCTCCATCTTTTTCCCGTTAATCCTAAGGCATGGTCCTGGGAGGGGGGCTTCTTTGTGTATGGACCTCACACAGACACAAAGAACCTAGAAATTCTCGGCAAAGAAAACGCACAAGAAAAAAAAAACAGTTTTTTTTTTCTTGAACACCTGAATGTGTCCGATTATGAGTTTAATTGAAGCGATAACTGAAGAATGATGAATAATCAGTGATTTGAAAGCAGCACTCTATCAATGTGCCCTGTTATCTGTAAAGTAAGGCTAAACCAAAACATGTTTCTTAAAACAAAATCCTTTCTACACATGTCATATTTATACAAACTTTGGTAAGTCTTCTGTCATTTTTATTTGCCAACTACAGAATGAAAACGACAAGTAATGATAAATGTTTCATAGACTATTCTAAGGTTTCAGATATCAAAAAGATAAATCCTACTTAATTTGGCCACTTATATGTGAATGGTCTGTCATGATGTCTTCAAATCTAGAAAACACAACATAGCTTTATCACTTTTATTACATATAAATGCTACATTTTGTACATCAGGCGTAAAATAGATAACAGATGGTTAAAGCAAATGTTTCAAGAAATAATTTTTGCTTTATATTGTTTTCACTATTTCAAATCCAAACTCTGTTGACCGACAGGCAGCAGCTTCTGTTTTTATTCCCTGCTCTTGAATTTGTGGCACTGAATTTTTAAGATGTGTTTAGCATCAAGTATTGATTTGGAGCTCCGTAAGTGTTCAATAGAGCTGCCTGTGAGATTTATAGGAGAGAAAGCCACAGTATGCTTGTGTGTGTGTGTGTGTGTGTGTGTGTGTGTGTGTGTGTGTGTGTGTGTGTTTGATTAAACCTTGTATGATATGATCTCAGAGGATGTTTTAAAGGCTTTTACAAAAAAATGGGCTCTAAATTGAAACTGTAGCATTTATTTTAGATTATACCAAGTAGTTTATATCAAGATTTTCTTGTATTTTTGGAAGAGGGTACACCTTTCATCAGCAAAGACAGCTGAGTTACTCAATTGAAAAAAATAAATGTTTATGTATGTGTGTAAATATATATATATATATATATATATTTATATATATATATATGTGTGTGTGTGTGTGTGTGTGTGTGTGTGTGCGTGTGCATGTAAATGTATATATAAACCATTTTTGTTCCTCCTCTTACTAAAAACAAACTTATCCTGAGCCACAAATCTTACTTGAAATTTTACATCAAGATAACACGACTCATTAGGTGTTTTAAAAGTCTATAAAAACTATGGCGTATTAGAATATAAAGTTAAAGATCTGTAATAAATAGTTTTTGACAGTTTTACACGTTAGAACAAAAAAGGCTAAATTTCATTAACAGGAGTTTGAACACTGAATCACTTAAGCTCCTGTCAGTCCTCTACATATATTTATAAATAATATAATAAGAAAATTACAAGTTCTATTTTTCTACTTTGAAATAATTAAGCACATACTTGCAGCCTAAAAAAATATTACAGCGAACATAAAAATTAGGCCAGTTTGTTGGATGTTTCTATTTAAGAATTTCTTGTAATAAATTCAGAAACGCTCATTTATTTTCACCTTGTTAATTTTTTTTAAAGGCAAGTCTTTCTTTCTTAGTTCTTATGAGCAAAATGACTTGCCATATATGACTTGAACATGTTTAAATCTTGAAATTTCTGCACAGTTTTAGGAAAAAATATCACCCTGTGTGGTTGGAATCTGGAATTAATGCTAGCAAGCAAATAAACTGAAATGGCTCAGTCCGCTTTTCTTCTTGAGTTTTTAGCATTGTTTGGTCACAGACATTTCTGTCACATACTGAATTTGCATAACATTAGACAGAAAAAAATAAAACTGCTAAACTGCTCTTGAATTGTGGTGAACATACACAATAACAATTTCTGCTAGTTTTGGTTAAAGCTACAAAGAGCCACTGCAATGAGAATAAAGAGTCGTATGTGGCACCAGAGCCATAGATTGCAGACCGCTGAAATAGCAGAAGATGATTAACGCGGGAAATCTGCCTGAATTGATTTTACACCAACTATTATTCAATCAAAACTAAGACCTTAAGAAAAAGGTGTTTAAAAGTTACAGTTTGAGAGTCATAATTAAACACTCAAAAGAGTGGACACCCATAAACATGTTAGTGTTATATTAACACTGGTGGTTTTGCTTGTAAGCTATATATTATATATAATAATTATAAACAAACACTCATGTCGCCCTATTTGTTCCACATGGGTGGTTCCACATTCACTTCAAGCTGGGGTCCTCTACCAGAGGCCTGGGAGCTTGATGGTTCTTCACAGTATCTTAGCTTTTCCTAGGACTGAGCTGTTCTGGACAGAGATCTCTGAGGTTGTTCCTGGGTTGGAGCCACTCTTCCAGTTTGGGGGTCACAGCACCGAGTGCTCAGATGACCACTGGTCCCACTAAGGCCTTGACTTTCCACAATATCTGTTTCCTCTTTCAACTCTTGATATTTTTCTAACTTATTGGGCTCCTTCTTCTTGATGTTACAGTCACTTGGGACTGGAACATCTATTACCCCTGCTTTCTTCTGTAGCTTGTCTATCACCATAATGTCCGGTTGGCTAGCCAGTCAGTCTGTATCTGGAAGTCCCACAGTATCTTAACTCTGCCATTCTCCACCACCTTAGGTGGATTCTCCCACTTTGACAGTGGGAACTCTAGTCCATACTCAGTACAGATGTTCCTGTACATTATTCCAGCCACTTGGTTATGGTGCTCTATGTATGCTCTGCCTGCCTGTATCTCACATCCTGCTACTATGTGCTGGACTGTATCAAGGGCATCTTTGCACAGCCTGCATCTTGAGTCCTGTCGGGTACGATAGACATGTCTGGTATGATAGATAGTGTCTATTGCTCTTGTGCTGCCATGATTAGTGCCTCTGTGCTGTCCTTCAGTCTAGGTCTTTCTAGCCGCTTGTAGGATTTGTTGATATCAGCCACTTCCTCAATCTGCCGGTGGTACATGTCATGCAGCGGCTTATCTTTCCATGATGGTTCCTCTTTCTCCTCTTCCACATTGGGTTTCTGCTGCCTGGGACATTAACTAAGCAGTTCATCATTGGGGGGCTTTCTTCCTGATGTACTCCAGGATCTTGGTTGTTTCATCCATTATAGCGGCTCTGATGCTCACTAGTCCTCTGCCTCCCTCCTTTCTCTTAAAGTACAGTCTGAAGGTGCTGGACTTAGGGTGAAACCCTCCGTGCATTGTGAGGAGCTTTTGTGCCTTGATGTCAGTGGCTTCTATCTCCTCCCTGGGCCAAGTTATTATACCAGCAGGATATCTGATGACTGGCACTGAATATTTGTTGTTGTTTTGTTTTTTTTGTTCTTGCCATTTTAGCTGTCTCTTCAGTACAGCTATATATATAAGCTTACTTTTGATAGCTATTGTTGCTTTTTTTAAAATTGTTAAAATGAATCTAAGGTCTCTTTACAGAAACATTGAAATTGTTTGCTTAGATTTATAGAGCACAATCTGATTTGTTTTATAACCAAAATCAAAGACGGTCTGCATCTTTGCATCAGCATTTAAATCAAGTTAGATCAAATAAGTTAATTCAACAAATTAGTTTAAGCCACCAAACCCTAAAAGTCTCAAATTTAAGCATTTTCAGAATAACTAAGGTATGTCTACAAAAATATAATTTGAATACAGCTTAATTGTGCAATTAAGTTACTCTAACATTTTCTGAATATGTGAGTTATGGTAATTTAATTATTTTTTTAAGTTGTGTTTTTGAGGTCTGCAGTATATTTATCAGTTATTTATTTAGGCTATTTCCATATAGTAAAAATGGGAGAACACTGAAGAATATATTTGTTGTTAATAAACCCTCTCATGTCTCCCTCCTCCCCCTCCTCCCCCTCCTCTCCTTCCTC
>NC_051441.1:20804341-20841718 GCF_001649575.2 Kryptolebias marmoratus
AAAATCTGGTTCCAGAACCGCAGGATGAAGTGGAAGAAGGAGAACAACAAGGACAAGTTCCCCAGCAGCAAGAGCGAGCAGGAGGCGGTGGAGCGGGAGAGGCGGGGAGAAGGAGCTGGGGGAGTCCGGCGGGGGGAGCGGTGGAGGTAGCGGGGAAGGGGGCGGAGGAGTCGGCGCTGTGGGGTCACAGGGCCCAGTGAGTGATGACTGCTGCGAGAAAACCCATAAACAAGTGTAGGGAATGAAAAAAAAAAGAATTTGGAAAGAGGGGGAATTTGGGTGTAACCTAAATGTTAGACAGGGGTGATGGTGGGTGAGGTTAGGGCCGGGGACTTTTTGTTTTTGTTTTTGTTTGTTTTTGGTCCCTTCCAGATTCATCAGATGAGTCTGCAATGACAAGCTGTGAGTTAGACGGGCTGCAGGGGGTCTGCTGACTGTAAAAACCACAGAAAAAAAGAGCTGTGAAGCACCTAAAGACCCCTAAATCAAATTGATTTGGGTGGAGCTAACCAATCAAACTCGAGTGTAGCCTATCCCCACACCCCAACCTCCCTCTCAAGAAAAAATAAAAATAAAAAATAAATAAAAAAAAAGAACAAAATAATTTAATTTCTTTGTGGAACAAGTATCGTGGAACATTTCTATATTGTTAGAAGTTTATCATTAACAGTTCATCTTTGGCAGCTGTATAGTTTTTAAGTTAAAAAATGATAATGGTGCACTTTTTACTGTAATTCTCATGTCAGTGTTCTTGTTGTTATGGCTATAATTAATTGATAATGTTGAAGGTGATGACGTAGAGATTAATGAAATTTCCAACAACATGAAACTGCCTATTTATGCTGTTTTAGTAGGTTGGGTCTCTTTTTTACACACTCCTATCATTCTAGTTCGTTTTTGACCTATGTCAATGATGTTTGTTTTATGTTGTATTCCTATATGTTTTAAAAAAGGGTTAGAAAGCATGTGCACAGTGCAGATTAAAAAAAAGAGAACATTCTTAAAAATAAAAATAATAAAAAAGTCTTTTGAAAATTACAGCCTTCTGGATCTAATTTATAAAATTTTATAAATGAGAGGAATGAAGGATTATTTATACGCAGTTTAATCTTGTCTCATTGTCTGATATAGATTAAGACTTTTTCTTTATCGGTTAGAAACTAGAGAAAACCCAGCCCTCTGTGGAGCTCTGTAGACAGACTTAAGAGTAAAAGACTTAAGAGTAAAAACATTATTCAGTTTTTAAAATGGGTCACAGAAAGTTGGACTTCATATGACTGAACTGGTGTTTTGGTATTGTTATGGATTTTACACAATCAAAGTTTAAGATTTATGATTTTCAAAGACTTTTCTGCAGAATATTCAGCTGACACTTGAGGACGTCACGCTAACTTTTGAGTTGTCTAAAATTTCAAATGTTTTGGAAACAAACTTTTTTTTAGTTTTACAACTCTTTTTAGTAGATATACAAGTTATACATCAAAACATCAGCATTTTTGTCTTTAGTCATGCAGCATGTCTCTCACTGCTATAAGATTTTCTCAAACCACCCCAGAAATCAGAGAGAGCACACCAAACTTTCACAAATTTCCGTTTACTTTAAAAATACTCCCTTCAAAACTGTAGGTGAAGGGTCTTTTTAACTTATTAAGAAACATAAAAATTTATATGCATGACCATTAGAGTCTTTTGCAGGTCAGGGTTCAAAAACATCTAAGATCCAGCTTCTAGTTTTCACCCAGCAACTGTTTAGTTGATGCTTGTTTTTTAGCCTGTGTTCTTGTCTACCTCTCATTAATTTGGAAATCAGGGAGTGACAGATGCAGGTGTGTGTCTATCATGGTAACCATAGTGTGCCATTGCTAGCAACTTTAACATTTCTTTTGTTTGAGGTTTTCTGCATTTAATAATTTCTTAGATTTTTAGAAAGTGATATAATTTGGGGCAGTAGCTGCAGTGACAGCTTTCAGAATATCTTCTGAAACGTTTTAGTTACTGTACAGTATGTTGTTGTTCCAGTATTATCTTTTCTGGACAGATAAAACTATAGAGTTCAATGGGTCAAACATTAAGACTCATCAATCCTTTGTTTCCACCAGCAACCCCGTCGCTCCCTATTTCAAATCATGACTGCACACACAAATCATTTTTATTCAAAGAACACCTTATTTATGGGCCGATCCTCCACCTCCACTTAACATTATTACAAGCCTCAACATTCATCATTAAAATGCCTTTCATCATCATCCCCATTACTTCAGGTGAGTTTTTAAATTGTTTTCAAATGGGATGATTAAACACTGATTTGGATGTTTACACATTCACTACTACAATATGTAAGTGTAATTTAAACTTAAACTTGTCCACCATTTATCTTGACTGGCTGGGCGTTGAGAGGAGAGGAAAGAGACAAACAAGCACAGAAGTGCTGGACCAGAAAGAAGTGTGCAATAGCAAAAATGGTTTTGCACCTATTTTAACTTATTAGTGAATATTAATTGCAAAACGTATCTTAATTTTCAATAAGTTCTTCAAAATACATTTGTCATCTGTTGACCCTCTTTAGGTCTTACATGTATACTCTGTATTTAAACCTATCATTCATTTTACAATAAGGAACATGTAGGTAACAGCTTGATTGTTAATGCTTTATGAAAAGACATTCCCCTCATCTTAAAATGGGCCATAAAACACCTTAAGGCGGGCTTGAGGAAATGCATTTAAAAATAATTACAAATAGCATGTTGCTTTTCTCCTAACTGTTTCATAAGATGAAAATTGTAGTACTGAATGGGTGAGAATTTTTACCAATGTTTGTTTTGTCATTATGACCTTGTTTGATTTACTACTGTAAGTAAACTTGGTAGTACTGCTTATATACTTATAACTAGTGATAGTCTGGGTCATGAATCTCTGTCTCTGGTATTATGAACCAGAAGCTAAAAGATTTGGGAACTATTGTTACATATAAATATAAAGTAGCTTAAGATACTACTGTACTACTATTTGGTGTATATTGTGGGATGAGAAGTTCATCTTCATTTTTAAATTGATCATGTCTAACTTTCTCTATGAGTCATTTGTGTTTAACTTTGATCCAAACACTAAATGGTTCAAAATAAAAAAAACTGCTTATTTTTACTCCATCATCGTCTTATTTAAAAGAAGGAACAAGGAGACAGTAAACATTTTTACATGTGAAAAATCATGTGATCACATGTGCTAATGCAAAAATGTTTCAATTACAGCAAATTAGAAAAATCTCTTTGATGCCGTTCATTGTAATAGAGAGCTATGACAAAAATGTTTACTACTTAACATACTAAAAAAACTTTAAGTATGTCCCACTTTTGCATAAAACACCAACCATTGAATGCCAAACTGCACTTTTTACTAATTTTATTTACACTAACAAAAAGAAATGTTGCATTTTATTGCAATAATGCAACCATGTGAAACTCCACAAGTCTCTGAACAACATGATACCATCTTACACCAAAGTTCAGCCAATCATGTAGGACTGCTGTTGTATGTTTACTTGAAACAGATAGTGACAGAAGCTGGAGCACAAAACATAAAGAGCAAAAGATTTTTGACATTGTGTAATGATTAACTTATCCCGTTCCAGAGCAAGCCTGCCTCTCATGCCTTGATTTCTTGAACATAGGCTACAGAAGTTTATTTATTTTACTTTTTTTTCCATGCAATGTTAGCAATGCACCAGAAAAGCAAGAAAACAGAGTCACAGCTTCAGGTGCAGTGCTTGCATGATAAAATGCAGGGAAACACAGATATGGGAAGTGCATGGATGTGAAGTCGTAATTATTTTGTACCCAACTTAAATGAGACATCAACCTTTGTGTACAAAGGGGTAAAGTTTTGTGGAGGGACAAACTGAATCCCACATAACTGCTGCATCTCTGCTGCAAAGCAGGTTTGATGTGGACTACAGTGAAACAAGATTACATGGCAATATTGTGTAGCTCTAGTCTGACTTGTTCATCATGTAGTTTTGTTAAACCTTTAATAATCCATTAGAGATGCCATTTTCCCACTTCTGTGTCATGTGTGAAATGACTAAGGTAGCATTAGTCAGTCCAGTGATAATATGACTTACCCAGAACTGAGGGGGGAAGTATAACCCTTTTCACACTATAGTTCTGTAACATGGACACAAAAAGGATTCCTCCTTTAAGACATTTTTGATCATTTACACATGAATCACTCAGTCCAGCCATGTCCTATAACAATGTTTGCGCACACATGAAGCCGGTGCTGCATAATCAGTGAAGTGTTGGTTAGAGAGGAGCGCTGCACACACTCCACACAAACTTACCAATTTGGCTCAGCCCCACTATTTCAGCTGTTTCACACAACAGCAATGCAGAAACAAGCCTTGAACGTGTTATGTGAAAAGACCATTCGCTTGCAGCAAACAGCAGTGCAAACCAGGACACCTTCTTTCCTTGCAGCAAATGTTCTAACAGCCTCCTTGTGATAATCTCTAGTGTTTTCTTTTTGTGTTTTTTTTTTCTTAACTTGCCTACTGTTCTAAATACTTCAGCCTATGTAACCAACTTGACTTACATGAATTACTTAAGACCTGACACTGCGTCATTTGAGTCATGCATTTGAGTCTAGACTGCTAAGTTTCTATAAACAGCCAAAGCATAGACTCAGGCAAGCGATGTTTAGAAGAGCAACTTATCTTTGCTGAGGTCTCCAGGAATCAGCACATGTATAGAAGTGAATGGATGCATTAAGTTGGGTGAACAAGTGCTTTTTTCCTTTAGTTGACCAGGTAAAGTTCCAAGTTATTGAAGAACAAGCTACGATATTTCTCACCACCAATCCTCTTCAAGCATTTGTGCCTTCACATAATTCTTTGCAACAACATGTTCAGATAAGTGTGTTAATTAGTGGTGCTAATATTTTCTGTGAACTTCAAACGGAATGAGTTTGTTTTATACATGAGGAACAGATACTGATGTGCACCTCAGAATAGTGGCAATAAACTGCTATAATCTGAGAGATGTTTGTGGGGACCCCTTGTTGATAAAATTAAAAAATATATATTGATGTACACTTTTTCTCCTGGCTCCAATCTTTATTGTAAAAATTGTGCACATTCAGTTTTTTATTCACCCACATGCATAAGGCAAAAAGGAGGAAAGGAAATAGAAGAGCAGTGACCAAGGAGAAAAGTTTGAGATATTCTGCCAATCAGATCTTTTTTTCCAGACCAATGTGTTTATAAGCTCAAATCACAACACAGATGTTGTTTGCAATTGATGTGAGCAGAGGATTTTTTCGGCTGCCATTGTGGTTACAAAAAAATCGTGATTTAGTACAATAGTGTGTCGGTCTTGTTGTGCTCTGACAGCAATAGTGATGAAAAAGATAGTCTTAATTGGTCACTTCTCAGTCACATTTTCAGACTTATTCTGCTTTGTGACAAAAAAGAAGAAAAATGAGAAGGAAAACAGCTTTATTGTATATTTGGTTTTGTGTAGAAGAGGAGCAAACAAATTCAAATTTAATTCAGTTCACTTTAGTTATATAGCACTAACTCACACCAAAGGTCATCTTAGGGCATTGAACAAACACATCCACATATATTATAGAAAACCAATTAGTAAAATGTATCTATCAAAATATGCCAACAGATTGTGTTGAATCTTCACTTTGTCACAATCTCCCATCCTGAGCAGCACGTTGGCAACAATGGAATAGAACAACTCCCTTTTAACAAAAAGAAATCTCCAGCAGAACCAGAACCAGGCTCGGGACAAGCAACTATCTGCCTCAACCAGCTGTGGTTAGATAGGACAGGAAAGGGACACAGACAAACACATAAAGATTGGATGAATATATTTGTTACAAAGCAAATATCTTACAAAAAATATAATAATAAAAACTTGCATTTCATATACCTTCTGCCCAACTGTTTGTAGTCATGC
This sequence comes from Kryptolebias marmoratus, assembly GCF_001649575.2. Lineage (NCBI taxonomy): Eukaryota > Metazoa > Chordata > Actinopteri > Cyprinodontiformes > Rivulidae > Kryptolebias > Kryptolebias marmoratus. The sequence continues at coordinate 20,810,302 of NC_051441.1, forward strand.
GTTTATTAAAAAAAAAAAAAAGATGTAATCCTGAAATCAGTGATGGAATTTTGAACATTCAAAATAAAAACATTAGGGACAAAATGTCATTACAAATACTCATATTATGACTAGTTCAAAAGCAATTCTAGACATCACTAATTGGAATAATAACTAACAACATACCCACAAATATCTATAACATTTTTTTAAGAAATTGATGGGATGCCATTTTAACATTAAACTTAAGATTAAAATAGAATTATGACCAGTAACAGGTACATTGTGGATATTTAAAATTTTAGGTTTCTGTGAAAGTTATATTTCAAATTTCCACAGTGTTTATTCTAAATTAAACAAATGTACTTCTGGCTATCTCAAGCTGAATACTCCAAACAAAGATGTGGGATTTGAGGTATGTTATCTTAGAAAGGACAATGTTTAAAATCTCTGACGTATTATTTTATTTTGTCAACTACATCTGTTTTTTAGACATCTGTCATCCATACTGTATTTGTGTAATTAATCTGTGCGATTAAATGTTCAAATAGCCATGTGAATGGCATAAACCTTTTTGACACGTTCTGAGATGTTCCAACCCATCACTCCTGATTAGCTTGCATCAAGGAAAACAGACTGTCTATGATTTACCATAGAGGTTTGTACACTGGCTGCACAGAGTCAGTAGAATTATGCAGCTCAGTCTGATGCTTTTCAGTGAAAGATGTTTTGTTTTCCCCTAATCTAACAAAAAATATGTAAATACTTGATTCTCTGATAAAGAACTGGGAGCAGACTTAGAGAAGGAATATAGGGAAGACTGATCAGTCAAAACATGGTTATTCTCTTGTGCTCCACAGGTGGCACTCTAGTCCTCTGAGAAACCCTTTTGCAAGAGACTGCTGGTGACTCTGCAGCTTCAACTCCCCCGTTGCTTTGTAGTAGTTCAAACAACTGGGCAGAACTCGTCTTTTTTCAGAGCAGTGCTGTCTGAGGAAGGAGAGGTGTATTTACTGTGCTGTTAGAGACAGTTCATCACGTCCTTCCCAGTTAAAGGCACTGTACAGTAGTGTGTGGAAAGAGGAGTAGGCCTGTTATTTGAGCCCAATGAAAAACTTTTTACACTGTTGATTCTGTTAACAAAAGTAGAGCTATGTCTGTCTCATCTGTCTCTTCTTTGTGTAGATCTGTTACAGCTGAGTAAATAGAAGAAAAAAAAAATCTAATTCAATGCTTTGTGAATACTCATTAAATGGTAGTGTATTTTTAATAAGTCACAAATGAGTGTGGGGCACACAAAACTAAACTGACTGGTTGAAAAAGTGTTTATAGATATTATACTTATACTTATTACTTAAAATTTGTTTTTGTTTTACAATTCTGCTAAGTTGGACATAAACTAATAAAATTATGTTATTTTATTTGGAAAGCAAACAAAAAATTTGATTCAGGAAATATTTTTTTAAATCAAAAGTCAAGATTTGATCTTAAACTAAAAAAGAAACGGAAACTATTTTCAAAAGGGTAGCAAAACTTTCTTTCAGTTGGATATTAATTTCTTGTGTTTTAACTTGTACTTTTTTATAGCTGGATTTATTTATTTATTTTTGCCAGTTTTTAGATTTGACTTTTTCATCTTTAGACCTTTATTTTTGGTTTGAGATTTTATTCTCACCTTGACATCTGTTTTTACACTTTTCAAACTATTGGTTCTGATATGGCATGAATGGCAAGGCTTTAAAAGAATATGACTGATAACTTATCATACACATAAAATCATGAAGGGGGGTGTGTGATTGTTTTAATTCCAGGGTTTTACATCCTGTGTTTACCAGGTTTTTAAATGATTTAAACCTAATTGTAAGTGTACAAAAAACACACAACAGTTTCCACTGTGTGATTATTTATTCAGCAAAAAAAGTTACAGCTTCCATATGATTTTCAAGAAAAAGTATCAGCCATGTGCTCCTGATTAGATGTACTGATGAACTGATCATCATCACTGTGACCACCTCTATAAAAGCAGAATTTTTTTTCTTTTTTTCTGTTTGATGCTCTGGAGCATAAAGGTGTGTGTTAACACAATTCCAAGCAGGAAATACAGCAGCAGTGACATTAAAGAAGGAAGTGCTGCTACCCATCAATCAAGAGAGGGTTATAGTCCTTTTCAAACTCTTCAGAGTTTATCAATCTACATATTGAAAAATTATTTACAAGTGAAAAACATTTGAAACAATCTGCCAGTCTTCCCAGGAGTGAGATGTACCAGCAAATTCACCCAAGTTCACACAACAAAATGCTCAACAGGAAAATTATCCAGAAAACTCCATTTCAGATGCTGTATGCTCCTCTTAGCATAGCCATCCTTCCATCCATTCTAGAGACATCTGTCCTACAGCTGAAGCTTAGACCAAACTGGATCATGATGACACATGAGAATGATCCCAAACACAGGAGTTAATCTACAACAGAATGACTGAAAAAGAAAAACATCAAGGTGTTGTAATTGTCCAGTCAAAGTCCAAATATCAACCTGACTGAATAACTGAGGTAGGACCTTAAGAGAGCTGTGCATAAACCAACATCTGCAAACCTCAATGAACTGAGGCAGCGTTGGAAAGAAGACTGGGGTACAATTCCTCCAAAACCATGTGAGAGACTGATAAAAGTCAGACAGAAAACCATTACTGAGAGTTATAGTTGCTGTAGAAGGTTCTATAAGTTTCTACATAGGGTGTAGGTAGTTTGTCTTACACAGCTTGTCCATCTTGGCTTTGATTTTGTTTATTAGGTAATGACATGATAGAATGTAATGTGTCTTTTTATGTTCAAATGTAAGTTTTATAAATTTTAGGAATTGGTAAACACCAGATCCTTTTTATTATGTCCTGATAAGTAAAATCCTACAATCGGAAGAGGGTGGACTTTCTTTTCTGATAACTTTACTGTCAGGTTATGTTCCTGAAACAAAGGATATTCAAAAGTTGATTACTACAATTCACTTTATTTATATAGTACCAGTTCACAACAAAAGTCAACTTAGACCACTGTACAAAGTCATAGCAAATCTAAATCACAAAACCAAATTCTGTTTAAAACAGATCTGAAATTAAACCCATTTACAGTCAATTCAAATCCATTATAATCACATTCAGTACATTATGAAAAAGTAGAAAAGTAAAACATTTTCTATCTAAGGTAGCCATCTGATTACCTCAAATCTTCACTTTATCGCAATCCCTCATCATGAGCAAGTACACTGGTGACACTTGAAAGGAATAACTCCTTTTTAAAATCTCGAGAATAGCAAGGCCATAGGGTGGCCATTTGCCTTGGTCTGCTGGAGTTGGAGAGGACAGGAAAGAGACACAGACAAACAGGCAAGTGTAAGGCATAGTGTTAATGGTAAGAAAAACAGTGAACACAAGGTTAAAGATAGCATTAATTGTGTGTACAATTATGGGGAGTAAAGTAAAGACAGCAGAGTGAGGAAATGTGGTCAGTCTGTCTTCCAGGAGTCTAAAATGATAAGGTAGTATCTTACTGAGGTGTAAACATTGGAAACTCATTGGTGATGCAAAATTGCAAGAAAATGGAAGCTTAGCAAATTATTATAGCGGTTTCTCTTTGTTCTGAGTGTTTGCAATCAAGCAATCAACAAGCTGTGTGGCTGCATTTTGACAGGCTAGATTTTACTACTATAGTATATTTTTGAAATGACTTTTTGGCCATTTCTATTAAACAATTATTTATAACCATGCTGGTTTTTAGACCTGGAAATTCAAGACTGTAGTCTCTGATGTTATTTATCATAGGATAGCTTCTGTGCAAGTGTTAAAATACAACTCTAATACTCTAGAATACAGAAACTAAACTGACATGGGTTTGAGATGCTTGCAACAGCTATGTAACAATTTTGAAAGAAAAATAGTTACACATACTCTGTAAGTGTCAGGTATGTATCCAGGTACATACCCCACACCAGGTACCCCATGAATACTAGTTACATACCACAACAGTATTAGGTTTTTACCAGGTACACTGAAATCAGAATAACTATTCATCCCAAAGGAAAGTTGCTTATGTTGCAACTGCATGTATAATCACAGAGAAACAAAGAGCAACATATACAGAATATTTCAAAATAAGATATGCAGAATAAATTAAAAATTTTAAAAAAGAATTAACCAATAAGCACATAAATGAAAAATATTTTAATGTAAGAATAAGGAAGTAAAATATGTTGTGTACAGAATTAATATGAGGTAATGTGATTAAAATGTTGTGCATTAGAGTGATTAGTAGAGAGCTTTTAATGGGCAAGTTGCTCACTGTCAGAGAAAATTGTACATACATTGAGTTAAAGCATAGAAAATCTGTAGTACTGCCCTATAAGCAACACAAATGTTAGTTTTTACTCTAACACAAAGAACTTCTGTGAGACTAAAGAGATATCAACAATAACAGTTCCTAATGGGGGAGGAGTTATAGAGTCTAACGTTCAAATTAACGATTTGGACTTTTTTTGTTGTTGTTGTTGTTTTTGTCTTGTTTTGTTTCTTTTTATATAGTGCCCTGAGAGGACTTTTGTTTTTTGCTGTGAACGCATGCTTTATAATTAAACTGAATTGAATTGAATCAATGGCTATGGGAAGGAGGGGTTTCCTGTGGCGTTCCTTGGACAACTTTATGCTGATCAGTCTGTTGATAAAATAGCTTTTCTGTCCAACCACAACACTGTTAAGGGTGTGATCAGTATTATTAACAATGAACAACTGGACAACTTTCTCTAATCAGCCACTGTTTCCAGGGTACCTAGTTCTACACCCACCACAACATCAACCTTTTGTTTCTAAGATTTTCTGGTGTTTGCCATCTTCATGCTACTCCAGTATTGTGTCAAACACAGAACCTTGCAGTCTTACATACTGAGACTGAAAAGTCAAATAATCCAAAGTCCAAGACACCAGGAGAATGTCTAACTGCATTCTAGACAGTTTACATTCCAACAGAGCTGGTTGAATAGTTCTGAAAGCACTTGAAACATAAAACCATCATCCTCTGAGTACCTCCTGGCTTGTCCAGACTGAAAGAGACGTGCTAAAGGTAGATGATAGCATCCTCCACCCCTATGCACTTTTGGTAGGCAAACTGAAGTGGATCCCCCATCAATTTAACTAGGGACCAAAAGATTTCCAAGATGAGACTCCTCAGTACATTTATGTGTTGTGGGTTAAACAGAGTGTCTGTCTATTTAGCTTGTATATTACTTTGAGCTATGTATGTTTTTTAATTAATAGAAACTGCTGCATTTTGTATTTATTTTGGTGAAATAGGTGAGTGATGATGTCACTTCCGGAGGTGAATCTATAAGGGCAAAACAAGCTACAGCTGGTTTCATACTACAGGAGAAGTCACAAAGTTGGCTCTCATTTATATAGTTTTGTAATGAAAATTGCATGTGGAGACACAGGCGGTTTTTCATGGCTGTGGTGGCCAGGAGGAAGAACTCTTTGGCAGTGTGGAGACACGTTTCCTTTGTTCGCTCATTATTGTGCACCGTCAAATTTGCAAATGCCAAACAGCATGTACTTGAGAGCTGAGAAGCCATGGGGAGAAGGGAGCAGCTTCCTGGGAGTGTGTGAAAGGTGTGTGCGAAAAATGTCTTGCAACCATGTGACCGCAAACCTACTTCTTGATATCTTATGCATTATCCTGGAGCCTTTAGCATCCATTGTAAAATAAAGCAACTCGAGAGCTGAGCAGCTATTTGACGTCTTCATCCCCTTTTCAGGGGTGTAACATGTGGATTGTGGGGTGAGTACTATTGGCCTGTAGTCTGCTACGGCACCAGCCTTACTGAGTACAGGAAGCATAGCACCTGTAACTTCCAAGCACCCAGGCTTGTACTGAAGATTCTGAGCAACACACCACAGAGTTAAGAGGCACAGGTATTCATTACCATCCAGGCCTACTGCCTCAAATAACTGAAGTCCTATCCAAGTTCTTTTATGACCTAATCTTCACAGATGGTGATGGATGGACTGGATGTGTTGTCGATGTTTACAGGTGAGAAGGTGGAAGTGAGTACAGTGGTAACTGTGGGTCTGGTGTGGGGCAACAAATGATCTGTACACTCCACCCTCACACCGCATGTGATGAGAGGAGGGGGAGGAAACAGCTGACAAAACAGGTGGTGATGGTGATGTCTAGGGGCTCATTTCCAGCCAAATGGGTGGAGCTGCAGGTCAAGCAGAGCTGAGAACTACTGTCAAACTTGTTGAAGAACAAATTAAACTCAGTGACCCTATCTCTTTGTCAATACTAGCTCCCTGGTAGCTGGGCTTAAACCAGTTATCTTCTTGTTGTTGCTCCATACCTTCCTGGTGTTGTTCTGCTGCAACTTGCTGCAGGCTTTTTCCCTCCCTCCATATCACCAGATCTGAGTGCCACCATTTTCTCATCTAAAAGCACATTGATGTCTTTAATAACCAATGGCATACTGCTTGGGAAGCAGCACAAAGATTTTGAGGGTACAATGTTGTCCACACAGAAGTTAATGTATTCTGTGACACAGTCTCTGAAGCCATCAATGTGCTCCGTCTGAGGTCAACACATAGCATCCCATTCAGTAACCTGGAAAAATAACTGCAGATCCTCACTGACCTCCATTTTTAGCTTCTCACAGTCCTGATAGTGCCTCAACCAGAGGCTCTTGAAGGGGAAGGAGGAGCACAAGGTTGTGGTCAGATTCTCCCAGAGGTGGAGGAGCTGTACAGTTGTATGCCTTTTTAACATTTTCATAAATTAAAATTAGTGTACTGCACAAAGACACATGATTGAAATTTCATGAATTAAGAATAAAAGCATCTGGGTGCTAAAATATCGCTGTAACTGAGTGAATGGCATCACCCACTGTGGTTGTATTTGCCAATAGAGAAATTTAAACAACATTGGCAATTGCGTGTGAGAACTCCCTAGGTATGTAAAAAAGATGGAGCCTTAGAGCTAGCAGTTTGATGTCAGGGATGCAAACACATTCTTTATTCACAATATGACAGGGGTGACACAACTGTTCATTGACCTGTACAGCAAACTCACTACCACTGGTCTTCCCACTATCCGCTTGCGTTCTGTCTGCACAGACACACTGAAAGATTATAAAGTTAGAAAAGTTAGGAATTAGTTAATGTAGCCACATCTCTATATAACACAAAAGTCCTTGCTGTTCTTGTCTAGTAATGCAAGCTCATCAGTCCATCATTCTAACATTTAGCTGTAAGCACTATGTAAATACCAGGTATATACAAGGTATGTAATTTGTAACAACCCAATGAACCCAGTTTTTAGTAAGTAAATACCCCATAATATGTACATTCCTACATTCCTTGTATGTACCTTGTAAGTACCAGTTACATATCAGGTATGTACCCAGTAAGTAGAAAGAGGGCCCTGTAAGTATCAGATACACACACAGTACCCCAACTTATAGTTCGAGCACTAACTGATTGAAAAGATATGTTTTTAAAACTTTACTATTAACTACTGGACTCAACTTTGTCTGACACTTTGCAAAATATATCATAAGCTGCTTGTCAAATTTTAAACTAATCAGTGGGTGTGCATCTACAAGGAATTGATCTTTGAAGGCAACCCAATGCAAGATGGCCGCCACAGTCAACTGACATTAGCAAAAACAAAATGGTTCTAACTCTGTTGACTTTACATATATTAGGGTAAAATTTGGTGGGGTAGTATTTGAAGTAATTCACAACACATACTCCAAGAGCTACATGTTGAATCACATCTTTGTTTGATGGCAAACAACTGTTAGAGTTAACACTGTCTGTTTTTTATCAAAGTATCTCATGAATTATTGGATCAATTTCAATGATTCTCTCATAAAGTAATCACTACATGATGTCCTACAAGACGTTGGGTTAGAGTCAACCCAATTCAAGATGGCCACTACAGCTAGTCGACCTCAACCAACACAAAAATGTCAATTACAGTCAAAATTACAGAGTTTAAGCTAAATGTTGATGTGGTAGTATCTGAGAGTAATCCTCACTACATATTGTGAGTGCTAACACATCTCACAACATCTTGCAATATTGCATTAGATTGGGCACAACGTTATTTACAGAGTTTGACCAAAACTGCTTGAACTCTATCCCTTCTCATCTTAAAATGATCTTAGTTTAACACCGGCATTAGAGGCAACAGGATATGCATTACTTTAAGAAATGCTAAGCTTTTAAATCTTTGTAGGTACTTAGTTGTAGCTTACTTCTCTGTACCCCATTCATGATTGCCTGTGGAAGCTCCAGGTATTTGTAGATGTCCTGAACGTCTGGTAAGTTGCCTTCAGGCAACGGGTAAGTTGCCTACAGCCTCTTCAGTTGTGATCACCTTGCTATTCTTGGACACCACTTGACCACATTTATCCAGTCCTACTGACATTCCAGTGTCCTTGCTGTATATCCAGATGAATTGGATCAGTGAGTCAGTGTCTCACTAATTTTTGATAGCTTGATGAAATTCACGTAGTCGAGGTGCCAGATGACTGTTCCACTTTGGAACCCATATACATAGCCATCATTTACAATGATCTGGCTGAGAGGGTTCAGGCCCATGCAGAACAGGAGTGGGGACAGAGCATCACACTGGTATAACCCAAATTTGATGCCAACTTTTACTATTGGTTTTGGAATGGCATCCTGAGTTGTCTTCCACAACCCCATTGAGTTTCCAATGAAGGCTCTTTGTGTCCTGTTGATGTTGTACAGTTTCAAGCACTCCAGGATCTGTGTGTGGCATCAAATCATAGGCTTTCCTGTAGTCAATCTAGGCTGTGCACAGGTTTGTGTGTCTGGTCTTGAGCAACAATTTTATTGACTAGTAGCTGGTGCTTGGTTCCTCTAGTGTTGCTATCAATTCCCTTCTGTGTCTCGCTCAGGTATTGACCCATGTGCCTATTCATCTTAGCCGCTATGATGCTTTACAGAGCTTTCATGTTGTACAGAGGCAGGGGATTGGCCAGTAGTTGGATAGGATTGATTTCATGAACAGAACTCCCAGTCGAAGACTAATGATAAAAGAAACAATGCTGTGCAAGTTCACACTTTACAGGAATTAGTTCATAGTTTATTTCACATACATTAAATCTACAGTATTTTAAATTCATAATTCACTCTTAAAAATGCTGATCTAAGTTTACATTCTCAAAATAAACTATCTCATTCATTTATCAATTTTTCATAAGATAGTCTGCTTTCTGCCACCCTTAATTTTGTTTTTTCGATTTTATGCTCACATAAAATCTAATTTATTTTAAATGAATTCTCAGTAAAGATGTTACCATTCATATACCTTTTAGTTGTCTCTGTTGTCAGATGAAATTAAAAAAAAAAGTTAAATATTTTGACTGAAAAGCAGTGCATTAAGACTATGCTTTTAATTTAATCATTCAAATCACTGCAAGCTTGAAGGCCAACTTAAATAAAATCTTGATTTTATTTAGGGACAGCATCATCTGACATGTTCAAACTGGGCTATGTTCAGTTCAAGTTTGTCAGTTTAAAAAAAAGAAAGACAGAAAAAAAACTCCTTTTCTCACTAGATAAATTCCACCGAAAGAAAAAAAATGTGGACATGAACTCATTGATCACATGTGTATCACAGTCCTGCTGGATGTGCAGGAAAGCCTGCGGTCAAATTATAGCCACAATAAAAAGTCTCTGCTTCGTCTTTTCCAGAGAAAGGTTTAAAATCAATATTAAATCAAAGTAAATCAATTTTCTTTCTTCAGCTTATTCACACCTCAAAACACATAGTTAGAGGCTGAGGAATTATATCCTGAAGATTTATTTCATACAATGGGAAATGTATCTATGCAGCTAAAAATTCATGGAACTGTGAACTATGTGACCCAGCCACAACATTTTGTGATACTTTACTGATGCCATGAGCAAAATAAAATATACCCTCTACCATGTTAGAATTTCAGACAACGCTGAAAATCCTTTCTCCTTGTTGCTACCTTTTTTCTTTTCCTTTGTCTTTTTATTTGTTTCTCAGGCAGTGTTGAAGGAAAGCCTTGCAATTTTGAGTTTATCCTGCAGTCACTGCTGCTGCCTCTTGCGTTCTCAGCTGTCACACTTTCAGAAAAATATATCCTCATCAACTACCTTCCATGTATTCATATTTTGGTGCCAGAAAACCTACAAATGTCAATAGTACTAACATAAAAAAACACTTCAAAGCAGACAAAGAATGTTAAAACACATTCACTCTGCAGGTCTTAATGCTCAATTCTGACTTTTGTTATGTTTTTTTTTTTTTTTTTTCTGAGATCCAATGTTTTTTGCATGGATTTCACATTACAATTTAAATGCAACCCTCATCAGACTCCAGTGTGAACAGCCTAGGACCCTGAAATGAAAAAGACATGACATCACACTCAGCACGCTGTGTTTACAGAAGAAAATATGGAGGCTACACACATTAGAGTGAGTGTATCAGTTGTGAAGTTGCTGTGTGATCAGAGCCAACAAAATTATTATCTGCCATGCTTATATTGTCAAATGCTTAAATTTGATCTTGCTGCTTCCTATCTCTACTCCAGTGCAGAATTGCACCTCTAGAATTGGAGCAAAGGAGTGAAAGTAGAAGAGAGAAACAAACTGCTAATTCCGTCACGCTAATTTTGATACAATCCAACACCAACATAACATTAGTATCTCATTTTGATGCCGGTTCACAATCATCCAAGACATGGCAAACCTAAAAAGTAAGTAAAGAAAATATGAAACAACTGGATTTCTAGTTTGTAGTTGAAGATGTGCAAAGTTTCAAACTTTAAACTGCATTACCTGGGTATTGATAATGACAGTATTTAGATTGATGCACATACCCCTACTTCAGTGACGTAAAAGTCGGATGAAATATGACATGATCGTTTAGACAAATGGTACCCAATCCCGATTCTCAAAAGCCACTATCCTGCATGTTTTAGATGTTTCTCTGCTTTGACACACCTGATTTGAATAAATGGGTGAATAACAGGATTCTACAGAACTTGGAAAACATGCTGAAGAGCAGGAAAACAACTAAAACAAGTAGGATAGTGGCCCTCGAGGACCACGATTGGGCACCACAGTTTTAAACTGAGGTCACTTTGAAAAACATCGAATGAGTATCCGATTTAATATCACATATGAGAGTGGCCTTGGTAGGATTTGAAAAAATTGGATTTGTCACATTTAGACTGTCAAAAAAGTCAGATGTGGGTCTCATATGGCAAAAAAAAAAAAAAAACTGGCCAAACTGCAGGCAAGGACACAGCAGACCAGGACAAGCTCCTGCTTCAGAGTGAAGCAGAGTTCCCAAACCCACAATTGAGAAGACCAAAACCTAAAAGCTCTGACATCCATGGAAAGAAAATCAAGAATTTTTTTGTGTTTTGTGGTGCTGTGGGTTCTACCTTAACTCAGGGACATTTCTATTCCTCAACTGCTTTTGTGGCTATACGGTTCTCCTGAAGCTCAATGATGCAAAGTTCTAACCTCTGGTTGAGGCAGTGACTATTGGTTAAAGCACAGCTAGAATGGGCAGCTGGTTAAAGAAGTTATGGTCACCATGTCACCATGCCAAATAATTTCAAACTAAACATAAAAGGACAGACCAGCTACAGAGTGTCAGTGTGCCAGATATTAGAGAGGAGGAAAAGGCCTTCTGTTAGCAGCCTGGAGACAAACTTTGAAAGTGTTTCTGACTGTTCTTTCTGATTATCACACATCTAACTATAAATGAAATAACACAGTTGTTCTTTTGTTTTTACGGCATGACTGGAGGTCTTGTCAGATGACGTGGTTAAGTTAGGATTTTATTCAAATCAAACAACAAATGGCTGTTCAAATATTGTTTTGTTGAACAAGAAAATAAACATAAAGGTACACACACACACACATATATATATTCACACATTAGCATACACACAAGTTGGTCGTTTTAGAGAACTAAATTGAATCTGCAAAACTTTCAAGTATAGATAAAAAACTAAGATTAGACTAATTCCAGTAAAACTTTATAAAACAGTTGCTTCACTTATCAAAGGTGCAACTGCTGCAAGTGCTTTTACATTTACATTTTATTTCTTGGAGCTGCTACTGGCTTAAATGTTACATGTTTGAGCTAAAAGTAGCACATGATTATATGCAGCATAAGCTTACAGGTATGAAAAGTTCACAAACATTTCACAACACTAACACATTGAACCATATAATATTGTAATATCAAATTTCATTCATTTTTAAATGCTAACTTACATGTTACAATTCTGTGCAGCTCAGTGGTGTTGAGTGTGTGATTGCGTAACTATCTATTCATGTTCAGGGCACAGAACTCCAGTGTTGCCAACTCTTTAGTAAGGAAAGAAGCTCTTGGCTAGCCTAAAAGTCGCTAGAAGTTGCTAAATGACATCATTGCCTAATATGCAAGATAGATCAAAGAGAAATTATGCCATGGGAGACAAAATGTGAGTTAAAAACAGCCTTAATATGTTTAGAACTACAAATAAATTTCTGTTGATTCTTGTTTTGTTTAATATCATAATTCTAACTATCCATTATCTGGGCCGGTGACCTGTAAAAGTGGCCCAAAAAGAACACTCAAAGTTTATTTTAGTGCAGTGATTAATTTCAGACAGAAAGTTTTGAATGAATCAAGTTATCCGTCAGCAGCAGCCTTACATATGTGTGATTAATTGAAGCTCCAGCATACTCCATGAGAAGTAAAGTCTGTCACAGTCATGTGATTGTGAGCTGTTCATTTTCGCACACACCTTTCATATTCTCGGATCAGAACTCCCAGTAAGCTCTTCCTGTTAATACAGGTTTCTTCCCTTTGGCTTGTCAGCTCTCCTGTCCTTGTACAGATTTTGTTTACTTTCCTTACAGCGACTAGATGTGTTTTCTTAAACCGACTGAGACAGTACACACCATTTGGCATTTGCAAATATGACGGTTCACAATAATGAGTGAACAAAGGCAATGTGTCCCTACATTGTTCGGCCGAAACGCACTTCCTCCAGGCCACCACAGCCATGAAGGGCCACCTGTGTCTCCACGCGGTCTTTTTAAGTTCTTAGGTTTATACGTTTAGCTGGAACAGTTGGAAAGACGACTGTATTTTTCAACAGCCTTGGCCAGCTGCTTCTCAGCAGAGCAGTAGAAGCAAAATAACTCTACTAAAGTTCAATTTCTGAGCAATCGCTCTATGCAAAAAAGTTTGTCCATGGCCTTGTGTCACGAAGGGGCAGACAAAGCCACTAGGCGAACAAAAATGACGCAATTTTCATCACACAACCACATGAATGAAAGCAGACTTTGCAACTTTTTATGAAGTATGAAAAAGGCCTTTTACAGACTGAATTTGGTTGGGTGAGCATCTCATCTGACTGCAGCTGAAAGGGACGCTGTGCAAGAACTGAGCCACCTACAGGGTTTCCCCCAGAAAAGAGGCTAAGCCCGGTCATAGCTGGCTGTTCGCCGGCCAACCGTGATTAAGTAAGAAAAAAATATTAAAGTTGACAGGAAAGTTGAAAAGATGGCTAATTATTATGTGTAATTGTAAGATATTTGTGCCAAATATTTACAAAACTACAGTTTTACAAAAAGGTATTTTTGAAATACTTTTTTAAACAAAAATACAATTAAAACAAATACAAATAGTTTGCACCTAATTTGAATCCTAATTTAAGTCACATTTACAAAAAAATTTAAAAACAAATTAAAAAGTGCAAACAAGGCACCAACACACGTCTCACATCAACTACAGAGAACTGTACTGAGCTTTTTGTGGCACAGGCTGCATGTTGGATCACTACATAAAACATATCTAATGCTGAATTTAATAGCATCATTTTACTGGTAAACATGGATAATATTTTCACTAAGCATAAAACATGCTTACCACATTCGGCCTTGTAAAGCCAACTAACCATTTTGGTTAAACGCGCTTGTTTATTGCTGTGGCTCCAGCGTCCTGCTAACTCCAGCGGTAACTCATTTAGCTCAATCTCAATCTCAAACGGCTCTGCGAAAAGCACACGGATTTAAGCGCGCAATCCGCGCCAAGTTACTAGGAGGCGCACGACCACGCGACGAGACACCACGCGAGGCCTTTGCGCAGGGGTGAGGACAGCGCGATTGCATCACTGTTGGCGTGCGTAGCCTCGCGCGGTGAGGTAGATAAGGTAGCGGTTTTGGGTGCGGGTGGAAAAAAACGTGTATAAAAAATGACGTATTTATAATAAACAAGCAGAGCTTAGCCTGGAGGCCAGGTCAGCAAAGCCTGGCGGCCAAGGGGGACCCCGCCTGCACCTATGAGTACTTTGGGATGGGGGAGGGGCCCACAGCAGCACCAGCTTCTCATTAGAAAGAATGATACTTGTTTTTGTTGCTTGCGTTATTAGATTTATCTTTAGTTGCTTTTTTTAAAAATGACACTGGAAGGGTCTGAAAACTCAATAAATTTGTTTATTTTGGCACTTGTAAGCCCATTCAGGTTTTCATGTCCTCTTTGGCACATTTTGTGTGTTTTGTTTATTTTCTGTGCAAACAACAAACAAAGCCTTTAAAACTGAAGCAATGGTGCATACATATATATTCACCATTTTACTTTAAAACCCCAACCATTACATTTAGAAGCTACATAATTAGTTAAATAAGCCGCCTGTGGGTGATCTAAGTAGCTATAAACACAGACAATAGACTGACCATGTTGGGAAAAAAATGTCCCGTTGTATATCTCCCCTATGTCTTTAGTTTTCTGTGTGCTGTTCATGTTCAGTTTGTCTGCTCTAAGCTGCTGACTGATAAGTTATCCTCTAAATTTATTATCATGAATGGACTTCAAACAAAAAATCTCCACTGCTGAACACAGCAAGTTTTGCTTTGCTATTCCTGCACTAAAGAAGATAATGTGAGGTCTAGCATTAGTAGCAGCCATATCAATGAGCTGAAACCAGCAAAATGTGTCCAGACTCTATTGAAGCTGCCTGCAGTGCTGATCACTGCTGACAGGGTGATATGATAAATCTACTGACCAACATGAGTGGTGACCTGTTCTGCCCCATAACTGCAAATAAGTAAAAAAAAAAAAATAATAAAACTGGGGATAAATCACCAAAAACTATTTTAAATTTCATTTAAAACTGTCTAAAAAAATGAACAACATAAAGAACAAAACAGCATAGCAAGCTAATTAATTGGGAAATTTACATTATTTATTAGGAGGAACTACTTTGTGGGCAAATGATTTTTGTTTTAGCTGGGGCTACATCTCATTTGCCCTTATGGACCTGCTGTGCCTGCTGTTGGGTAGCTCTGTAGCAGCTACTTACTAGTTAAGCTAATGCTGTAACCTCATGTGATCATAAACAGAGAGCATCATTAACTTCAAAATTAATGTCTGAAAACATGTCAGAGAATCAATAAGTGGCTAGAAACTGGTCCAATTAATGAATTATGAATTTGAAATTTTTGAAATAAATTAAAAAGATGTATTTGATAACTCTAATTACAGCTCGCTTACATCAGTGAACCAGATATATTCACACATCAACTGATTATTCAACACAGGGAGTTTTTTCTTAATTATGTTGGGAAAGATGTCCCAGTAAAATTGTCAGCCATTGAAGTTTGAACAGGAACGTTTTTATTATCAGTCACATCGAATCAGCAACAGTTTGAATGTTAAATTGATAGTTTATTTATTTTGAAGAGGCTGTGTGATCAGTTTAAATTATGAATGGAACTGCTCCTCTGTGATTTTGGAAACTCAGACTTTCACCTTATGATAGCAACTAAACTCAAGCTCACATCGTAGTATTCTTCTTGGGTGGTCACTGTGTTATGTCGGTGTCCGCAACAATGCAAAGTTCAGGTTTTCATACCGAACACCATCACCGTCTGTGGCAACTTGTGGCTGTGTGTCTACCTTGTTTTTTGGTTGTTTTGTTTTGTTTGTTTGCTTTTTGCCTGTTTTTCTTAATGAAGTTTTTATATACCATATTTCTTCACTCTGGACATGGGAATGAATATTACTGTTGTGAGCTATGACCCCAACACAATTTAAAAGTAAAAATGTGTACAAATAATGATGTCTGCCCTTTAAGCTGAGTTAGAACAACTTCTCAATGCCAGATTGTGTCAGGATCGGTGGACACGGAAAAGAACCCTGGGCGCAGACTTATAGTAACAAAAAATAAACTAATTTATTAAATAAAGAAAAATAACAAAACAAATGCGGAGATGGCAGCAAACAAAAACAGAACAACAACTAAAAAGCACGGCAGGGAAAAACAACAAGGAACCAAGGCACAGAGAACAGCAACGAACGACAAACAACTAAACAATGAACCGACAGAGTGAGGAAGTGATGACCGTGTATTTAAACACTGGGAATAATTAGGAGAAGTGGAAACAGGTGGAATGAGTAGCAATTACCGGCAGGTGAAGGTGGGCGTGGCAGGAGACCAAGTGAGTGACAACAGGGGAGGAGTCAATGCTGACATCAACACAAACTGGAAAAACCAAACTGAAACAAAAACCAAGACCACAACAAAATAACAAAGAAAACAAAACCAAAAACAAAAAATCCAAATCCTCACAGATTGTTGTAGTTAGCATAATGATCATTAGCCTCAGTTCTTTCTTCCCGTCAGTGATTTATAATCCCAGTGTGTTTTGAGTATTAACTTACCTGTGCTCTCCTTGTAGACTCACCTCCATTAATATGGTGATTGTTCATTCCCTCGTACATCATCTGTTGACACTTTAAGATGTTTAAAGCTCCTCACCTGATCACACTCATTCTCAAGACTGAGAGCAGCTAACTCACCACAGAAACTCACTTCTTTATACTCCTGGACCCGATTCCTCCCCGCTTTTCCCCTCTTCCCTGGAAAGTAACACAAGCAGATTGGAGATACATTCATCATCTGGCTTCATTCAACCCCTGATTAACAAATCTCTCTTCTCTCACAAACTTTTCGATTAGCATGCCTCCCCTATTGATTACAGTTTCACTCTTATTCTTAAGATTTAACTTTTTTCAAAGCTTTTCATTCTCAAGCCTTTGTGGTCAGCAAATCTGGGTCTAGAAAAATACTTTAAATGACAAGTCAGACAAGTTACAGTTCTTTGGTGAGCCAATCCCCAAGAGCACCTTTCTTTGCCATGAAAATAATAACTTCTAAACATCTACTTTGTTAGTTACATCATTTATTACTGCTATATGACCAATACTAAAATTTATTGTTAGTAATGGTCACATATTATATATGACCCTGTAATTTCCTGTGAAGGATCAATAAAGTGTTCATCATCATCATCATCATCATCATCATCATCATCATCACCATCATTATCATCATCATCATCATCATCATCATCATCATATTTTCCAGTAAAAAAGAAAGAAAGCTAACAGCCAGTTAGTTGAAATGCCTGAATATACTGCCCAATCTACTTAAAAATAAAATACAATTCATTACCCCAATCCATTGTATAAATGAATTGTATGTATGCATTGTAAAAACCAACCATAATCTAACTAATAAAACCGATGTAGCCATTTTAGTTGATTGTTTTAGGATATTTTAATAAGTTTTAACAAAAAATTGAGAGTTTAAACACAAATAAATTAGTCGAATTCTACAATGTTCTTATTGTTTAAAGTGAAGTGAAGTAAAGTGAAATTTATTTATATAGCACTTTTCAGCAACAAGGCGATTCAAAGTGCTTTACAACACAAAACAAAGGATTTCAATTGTTTAATCTCAGTGTTTGCTTGCAAAGACAAAGCATTTTGGATTCGGATCATAACCCATCCAATGTTCTAAGGACACCGGTTCTAGCAATAACTGTACCATTGTCAAGGTAAACAGTGTTAGAGTCCTAACCAAAACCAGGAATGTTTCAGATGCCATAGCTTATCTATTAATAACACAGAGCTAGCTCCCTCAGTACACCTAAATGCTTGAAGGGTTAATAATTAAACTACCCCCTTCTTACTCTTGTAGTTTGAACAGTTCTTTTTTCTTTGTAAGTAATACAGAAATGTCTAAACTTGGTGAAGTTTACAAACATTTTATTTTTGAAACCCCTTTATATCACTCAGACAACAAGCTGTCAAACCTTTTCTACACAACTCTGCTGTCAGAAAACAGAATCTGGAAATGTGAAAGCATTTTACAATCCAGTAACCACAGCAGGTCAACAAAAAACAACAAAACAAGCAAGTACAGAAAATAAAGACAACCTTTAAAGTTTTCTGTTGATTAATATTATGACAATTTTTTTTTCTACAAATGTCTTGACAACCCAGTAAAGTAAAAACTAAAAAGCAACAACAAGAAATATCTGCTTTCTTTCACACATTATAAGGTCTGTGCCTTTATTGCAAGATTTTTATGTTTTAAAATTGCTGTAAAAGAATAATCTTTTTTATTTATTTATTTTCAATGTTACTAGATTTGTTCTAAAAAGGGTAAGGTGTAATGCTTGCAGCTTATTTTTTTTCTAGTCACTCCAGACATTGTTTTTATTTTACAGGCATCTGATCAAAGTAAAAAGAAGGGATTTCTTTCAGCCCCTGTAAAATTCGGAGATTCTTTGCATCCTTTGAATGGGTATTTTAGGAAATTCATCCCAAACAGGACGAGGAGATGTATTGTTTTGAGTTTTTTCTATTGGGTTGCTTATAAGAAGAGTCGATGCAGATTTTATCAAAGTTAGTGTGTCACACCCTCTGAAATGATGGAGTCAGTTTTTACTTGATGAGTATTTTCCTGTATATGAATTTCGAAAATGTTCTAATTTGTATTTACACTCTTTGAGGGCCTGTTTGAAGCACAATTTTAGTTTGATTTTAACTAAGAAGTGAAAATAAAAGTAATTAACGATAAAATAAAAAGCAAATCTTGACATGGCATATTAGAACATTTGAACAGAAAATGCACAGGAGATTTTTATATAGGTCACACACCACAAGAACACTATCAGCATGAGTCATATGACAGGATATTAACAAATAAAAAATAAATTTGTGTAACTGTTTCTGAAACAGAAAAAAAGAACAAAGAATCAGTGACTCTCCCAAACCACATTAAAATCACTTCATTATACAATCTTTTTTTCCACTTTTAAGCATTAAGGGCAATGAATGATTAAAAGCATGTAACTTGTTTTAAAGCATTCTTAGTTACTTGAATGTTGTCTCTTAAACCTGATTAAAATGAAATAACAGAAAAAGGAAAAATTAAAATATATATTTAAAGTGAGGTTTATAAAGAGGTTGGATAATGTTTGGAATTTGTTGTTGTTTTTTTTTTACATACTAACTTTTACTTTATCTAAATCAGGGGTTCCCAACCACCAGGTGCAGAACTGGTATAGGTCCATGGATCTATTAGTACTGGGCCACACAGAAATAAAAACTTTTCTTTAAAAAGATCTATGTGTTTTTATGCACATTATTTTATTTTTGAAAAAATACCACTTCCATTCCCCCCCACCCATCTTGTTCTTGGCTCGGTCGCAGTTGTTTTTCATGTAATAGCCAACCTAAAAGCAAACCCTAGCAAAAATCAGTCAAAAACAACTTGCACTGAAGAACTTCCTTTCCCCCACTTGTCTATATAAAAGTTGTCTTGTATGAAATGTGATGCAAACAAAGTTAGAATGCAATTCAGGTTCCTCTTCCATAAATAAACATCATCACATGAAGTCCCTTTTTTCAAATTGTTTTGCTCAGCTCAAACAAAGAATCAGCAGCTGCCCTGCATGCCATGAACGTGAATCTGTCCGGAGAACTTTTTTTTTTTATTTCTTTGTTTTGTGCCACAGTATCTAATCTTCTTGTTTTAAATCTAAAACTAAACAGACTACCGATTACTTTCTGAGCAGTCACCTTTTGTGAATGCAAACCTTATAGTGTTATTCATCATTCTTCACCATGTCAATTTTTTTTTTTTTGGTCTGGACAAAATATGATCAAAAAAAGAATTTAAAAAGATTCACAGGAAAAGAAAGCACACATTTGAATCAAATTATAACACAATACAGTTTACAGATTAAAACTAATCAGAAGATATGAACACAAACCCATTCCATATGAAATTAGCAGAACTGTCTAGTTGTAAGTATTCTGATTTAAGAAGGTGTTTTAAAATGGCATTTACGTTTCCATTAAGGCGAGATATTTTTTTATGTAGCTCTGTAGTTATTTTACTGAGACATGATGAGAATTTTTTCCTGCATCAGTGAGCCCATATAAAGTGCAGGCACAATCAGAGGCACACTCTTTGATTTCTCTGGTGCTTTTAACACAATTTGATTTGAAATGCTGTGGGAGAAGCTCCAGATACAAATACAAATACAAGTGGATGGCTCTGTAATTGCCCCGGTTAGCTCACAAACAGAACCCACTTTGTTGTGTCACATAGTGGGTGGTCAGCAACAGCTCAGGGGGGACACAGAAGGACTGGATGTCCTCCCCATGTCTCTTTATGCTACACGCTATACTGCCAGAGCAACTCAGAGTCATGGTTTATCTATCTATCTATCTATCTATCTATCTATCTATCTATCTATCTATCTATCTATCTATCTATCTATCTATCTATCTATCTATCTATCTATCTATCTATCTATCTATCTATCTATCTATCTATCTATCTATCTATCTATCTATCTATCTATCTATCTATCTATCTGTCTATCTATCTATCTATCTATCTATCTGTCTGTCTGTCTGTCTGTCTGTCTGTCTATCTGACAGTTTTGCTGTAGTCATCACATAGATGTTCAAGAGGACAAATAGACAAAAAGCTACACTGCTCTTAAAAAGCTTATTTAGTCGAACAGGCTGTCTTAGTTTTAATAAATTCCATGAAAAATTAGAGCGTGAGCCAAGAAGTGTTAAAGCCCTCAGAGTGTGTTGGATGTTGTTCCTCATCAGCCCCAGAAAGTTTCTCATTTTGACTCCAAACTCTGATATTTCACTAACTCTGAGCGTCCCCGCGCTGCTAAAACCCTCACTGTGTCTGTGAGATGGAGCCAGCTGGAACAATTTGAAGCTTCCTTTCTCGTCTTTATTTAAAAAAAACAAATAGTTTCAAATCAACTTTTCGGTTGAACGCGAATATTTGTGCATCATTTTAGCACAAAATAAAGCATAATAAGAACTAGTGAAACATTATTATTAAAAGTGCTCGTTTAGTTGACTGTGATTTTTTTATTAATATTAATATTTTTATGTTATTGTAACACAAAGACAAGCGGTGAATGGATGTTTTATTTACATGTCGTGTTTATTAAAGAAGTATGAAGCCTTACGCGACAATGAAGCTAAATATATTCTTATTTATATGAAATTGGTTTTAAGTAAAAACGAAAAACATTCGTGGGACTCACACGTCAAACGTGGAGGGAGTTTTGTTTTCTAAAAGTCTCCTTCAGTCTCATCCTGTGTTTTTTTTATGTTTGTTTTTTTTTTTTTTTGCTTTGTTTTGTTCTCGAAGCAGAGGCCGGAAAGACTCCAATTAAAGCAATAAAACACACAAAGAAGAACAATAGTTTTTTGCACTCTTGTGCATCTGTGCTGCTGCTTTGATTTTGTTAATTTTTAACTTTTTTTTTTCAATTCCATGGAGGAAACGTCGGATCCGGGTCTCCTGAACCAGACACTGGACGGTTAGGAAAAGGTCACACGTGGGTCACCGAAAACGGAAACCTGTTTTTAGTTTACGTGGTTTTTAAATTAAATTTGGACATTTCTATTGATACAAATTTCTTTGATTATGCTTTTTTTTTATTAAAGTAAGTGAGTAAAACGTTGTAAATAACGCATGTCTCAGATAAAAAAAAAAAAACCCGAAAGGTTTCACAATAAAAGACACAGAGTTGGTAAGTGACATTTTGAATGCGCCGTTTATTTACTGTGTTTGAGTACTTCTTAGTAACAACAAAACAGCCAGTGCAAACTGAGGAGCAAAACAACAACACAACAATGTTTACAATCAAAGGAACCATTTCGGTTCTTTCTCTCTTAATAAAGTGGCACAACTCATTCCGAGTTTTAAAAATACTGCATTATAAAAGCATTGCTTACTAGATTATACAATTTAAATTTTTACAATAAACCGTTGATATTTGTTGACAGTTTTACATGTCAGGACAAAAAAAAACGTAAATTTTATCAAGAAAAGTTTGAACACCGATCTATGCAAGCTCATTTAAGTCCTTTTTTTATATTTGTGACAAATTAATAAAAGAAGTCTCCCATTTTGAAATAATGAAGCACATAGGCCCTACTTGCATCCTAATAAATTGCTAAAGTAAACATTAGGCCTGTTTCTTGATATTTATTTATGATCATTTATTGTCACTAAACCTTTTTTTTCAAAAGCAAGTGTATTAACAAAATGACTTGTCATATTTTTGTAAAATGCCCTTTTAAAATAATATGTGAAAAAATGCACTTTTTGTTTATCCCCTCATCAGCTTGTCTTAAATGTGGCAAAATATAAAAAATATTCTACTGAGTTTTAGAGAAAAAAGCCATCAAGTGTGGCTGGAAGCTGTAATTAATGCTAACGTGCTAATAAACGTTTTTCTCATTGTCTTATTTGCATCATTCAGCCGTAGCTTCATGCACGTGCTTGCATAAAATTGGACAGACAAAAAACTGCTAAAAGTTGTTTTTGTTCTATAGTGGGGAACACAAAATTATCCATATCTGTTAGCTCCAAAGTGCCACCGCAGTGCAACCAAAGAGCCCCATGTGGCCCCAGACCCGCAGCTTGCAGACCCCAGTCCCAAACTGTATAGGTCAGCGTTTAACAACAGGATCCTGTTCTGTCTGCGTGTTTTAGGTTGGGTGATGTTGGATGAGAAGGACAGAGGCTTGGCGTTTTGGGTAGAATGCAGAAAATAAAGAGATCATTTGGAGCTGGGTCCAGATGAGTAAATAAGAACTACCAAAATAAAATAAGATAAAAGAAAACAATGCGTAATATTAAGCATCTGTTAATCTTAGTCTTATTTTAAAGCTGTAGATCATTAACGCGTGTTTTCGGAGGGTTTCACCACAGTAAGTCAGAGAGTCAAACCATGTTTTTAACTACTGCGGTTTTTCATCCAGCTCCAGGTCTGCAGGCCGGTAAAATGGCGACTATTGCCGCATTGCGAAAGTCCGCACTTTGTGCCTGCCTGCATTAAGGTGGACACAGATGTTGTCTGAGGCCAAAAATCTACGCTGGCTCAGATTCCCTTTTGTTCATTAGAAAATTACACATAACGAAAACATCCCAAAACCTTAAACTAATGGCGTTCTTGCACAAAATGTAGCCTCACCCAGTAAAATCAAACGCATAATAAATGACTAATTCAAGTAAATTAAATTTTGCTAACTGTGTTGCTTTTCACGATGTTGTTTCAGGTCAAAGCGCAAAACATACACTAATAAAGGTTGCTTATATTACAGTCTTTAGCTCATTTTTTAAGGCGGACATTTGGACGTGCGCACATTCTTCACTTCAGCGATAAGAGCAGGTTTATCTGTAACATCTGCAGAATATTTAACTCTTGTTGTGACTTAAATATTTTCACCCATCCTAAGTGACTTGGCAACCTTTTGGCACTTTTAGATGCAGGGCACAACAAAACTCTGATGATGTCCGTCCACATGACCAAATTATAAAAAAGAGGGAGAAAAGAATATGAAGTAAAATTCTCTCTTTTGTTTTGGAGCTTTCACCTCATTGTTTTAGTGGAAGAAGAAAATGGCGGCGGGAGGAATGAGTGGAGGGGAGCAGCAGCTCCCCTCTCGCCGCACTGCATGGAGAAATGCAATAAATTTCTTGTTGTTTTATGAAAATTTACAACTTTGTGATACAAGTTTATGAGTGGCCGTGCATGGGGATTGGACGGCGGGCTGGTCATGTGGACGCGCTTAACGTGAACATGAACTTTTTATGATTTCCCATGTGGTTTCACTGCAGCAGGCAGTGCTGCTCTCCGGCCGAGCAGCCGCCCCGGCTCTCTTCTCTTCTCTCCTCTCCTCTCTTCCCCTCTCCTCTCCGGCACTACCGAGGCTCGCGAGCCGCCGCGGGCAANCGCACACACTCATCCACCGCCACGAGACGACTTCTTAAAGCAAGGAGCCTCCTGATAAACAACGGCACAACGGCAGGAAGAGACGTTGACAACAACCCGCCTTCCTCCTCCTCCTCCCCCTCCTCCTCCGCTATGGCTCCTGCTGCTGTCTGAGCTGAAACATAGACCAAGGTGGGGACAAGTCAAGTAGAGGGCGCGCTGCACCCCCACCCGGGGGGGTTAGCTCATTAGTTTGACTTTTCATTTCAGTTGGATGTCAG
This sequence comes from Kryptolebias marmoratus, assembly GCF_001649575.2. Lineage (NCBI taxonomy): Eukaryota > Metazoa > Chordata > Actinopteri > Cyprinodontiformes > Rivulidae > Kryptolebias > Kryptolebias marmoratus. Next base: position 20,834,726 of record NC_051441.1, read on the forward strand.
ATTAAATGATGAAGAAAATGAGAAGGAGGCGGCGACGAAGAAGGCAGAAGTGTTTCAGTAACTTGGTGACATCAGGGGGATCTTCCGACACCTCTTCTATACCTCACCTTCACCCTCCAGTCTTCCTGCGGTCCCATGATTCGCGCGCACCGGACCCGAACCGAGCCGCAGGTGTGCGCGTCCGCAGATGGATGGGTTGTCGACACAAGGTAAGATCCTCTCACGAGCGCTTCTCCCGCACGCTGATAAAGGAGTGAAAGAAGCAGAAACGGTCTGTGGTTCTGCTCATGCTGGATGACATCATAACACAGCGGTTATGAATTAGGTGTTACTTTCAATCTCAGGTTAGAGCGTTTCCTTTTCAGAATAGGCTCTGTGATGGATGGTCCAGATGAAAAGGCCTCCGGAGTGCTGCGGATTAACGAAGGAGAGCCTGTTTGTGTCTTAAATATGGACGGGTTTGATATCCGGACAGAACTGTGAGGATGTAATCATGGCTTTGATGTTCGGGTAGGTGGTCCGGATCTGACACATTTGTTCAGTCAGACCCCCAGACGATGAGTCAGTGATGTTGCTGTTGGCCGGAGGAGAAACCATTTTTGCTCCTGGTTTCTTTGTGTGTTTTGTAACTTTTTGTTTCCAGATCTCAGAGAAAAGCGTCCAGATTTTACCAGCTGATCACAATCCTGTTTTTTTGTGTCTGGGGGTTGTGTGTGTGTATATGTATGTGTGTGTGTGTGTGTGTGTGTGTGTGTGTGTGTGTGTGTGTGGTAAAGGGGTGTCTGTCTGTCCGTTCACTTTTATGACTTTGTTTCCTTTCTCATTTCCTCCATGGGGAGGGGAGAGGTGTTTGTGTTTTTTCTGGAGTTTCTGTTGGTCAGAGCACCACTCAACACCCCGTTCCTCCTACACACACAAACAGATCTGTCTGTCTGTCTGTCTGGTCTTGGTGTCAAATATCAAACAGCTCTCGGGAATCTCTTCATGTCGGAAGCAAACACACACACAGACGTATACACACAAAATTTGTTTCAAAACCATGTATTTAAAACTTTTTTTTACCACTTGTGAAAAAAGCTGATTAATTCTGGTTTATTATATCCTTAAATGTTTGCGTGGGTGTGTGGGGGGGGAGGTTGTGAGTGTGTGTGTTTTAAGTACCATTCCGTGCCTGAAAAATTCTCGTGAAGGAAATAATCCTCATATTTTTGATATTCTCTCTACTGCGTCTGTTTCAGAGCAGTGCGCACAAAGCGCCAAGTATTCCAAGAAAGACAGAGAAACAAGGTGACACTTTTAATCATTTTTATTTACTTGTCCTTCAGTTATGTTTTCAAATGCAAAACCTTATATTCTTCAACATGATACAACAGAGTGGGGCATAAAACATCAGTTAAAACAATTTAAACAAATAATATCCAAAACAAAAATTTGTTCTGTTTTGTTTGGTTGTGGAAACTTGTTCACTACATTGTTCACTACAGGAAAATACTTTGTTAGGAGAAAATATTTTTTTCTTAAATATTTTTGATTTGGGGTAAAAGTGAAGAAATTTCATCCGCTCATATCAGAGCAGGAAAGCTTGCTGTAACTTCATTTTTTTTTTCTAATACCAATTTGGTCAAAGGTAAGGGCTATCAGGATGACACGCTTTAATGCAGGCGCATTATTTCATTTAGTTTACGAGTTTTTTAATTTATTTCTTTTTAGTTTGTTTTGGTCTGTTCGTCGCTGTTCTTGGAATGCTTCTGTCTGACCAAGGAGAAATAAAATTCACCACCCACTAAAATATAAAAACGAATCATAAAAAAACATCCCAACCTTTGCTGAAAATCTGTATTATTTTCTGCTACAGCTGGAATTAAGTAATGTACGCTAAACTCTCAGGTCGAAATGATAAGGTCCCTGGCTTTTTTTCCTTTATCAGGTTTGTAAAACATTGTGAGCTCGGACGCTAAGTCGCTGTGACTCCGAGCTCCTGCCGGAGCAGGGTTCGGCTCAGTTCGGCTCAGCTCCTCCAGCAGCAGCAACATTCCCAACAAAAGGCTCTGGTGCCATCTAGCGTCCTGATGACAGCAGCAAACCCTCCAAGAACTTCCCCTTTGTTCTCCTTGCTTCTGCACAGAATTGTGGGTTTGACCGTTGCAGAAGCGTAGTTTGATTTATTTTTATTCTTTATTCATTTGATTTTAAAGTTTCCTCATCCGATTTCTGTGTGTTTGAGAAAGAGATTTGGTCCCTTTGAGGCAGAGAAAGTTTCTCTTTGTTTGTCTCGCCTTTCCCTCCCTGAATCTCTATATCTCTGTCTCTGGTTGCTCCTTGAGAAGATAGTGATGCGAGTACGGGACCACGCGTGCGCGAGAGAGCACGCATCGTGTCTGCAGAAACACTTGGCTTTGGCGTGAAATTTGTGTTGCCTGGTCTGGTTCCTGTGTAAGCAACCTCCCATGCGCTTCAAGTTGTGCTTGTGTGTGTGTGTGTGCTTGTGGTGGGGTGGAGGGTGGTTGCTGTTAGCTCATTGTGATGTGCGTGTAACTCCTCCAAATGCGTGCGTTTCATTTCTGATTTCCAATCACTTCAGTCGGAGTTCAAAACAAACCGTCACGGACATGTTTAAACGTGGTTACCAAGGCTTGATTTGTCTCAGTGTGCTGTCCAGTCCTGAAGACATACACACACAGGAGTGTGTGTAATGTTTGAAAGGCATACTGATATTTAGTATATGACTGCAGCGTCCATTTATGTCTAAACTTCCCATCCAAACACCTCGACTTGATTTTCTGTTCAACGAAATTCTGATTAAAGAGGAACTCTGTTGTGTTTACGTTTACGCGTAAAGCACAGTTTTTATAACACTCTAGACGATCCTTTTAGGGTCACATTCTGAACATCTGCACGCGCGTGAAAGGACTAAACATTTCGCGTGTTATCCCTGTTGTCAGTCATTGATGGTTTAAAACACCAGAAGCAAGAAAAAAAGAGAGAAAGAAAATAATCTGGCCGCTGTTATATTTAATAATATTAAATTTATTTGCATTTATGTAGGCTCGTCATTGGGACCCCACTGTGGGTCACAAAGGACAAGTTAGGGTCCTGAGATTATCTCGAAAAATCTAACAAAATTTCAAAATAAATAAATCTATATATGTGTTGCTGGTTGTTTTTGTTGTTATTGTTGTTTTACAAAACTAAAACAAACAATAGTCATAAATCAAGTAGTATAAGTCGAGTTTTTAGCTATTTGTGTTGTCATTATACCCTGATTCATCTACGTTTTTAGCTACATTTGTGTGGTTCAACCAAGGATATGGAGTCTCGTGTCTATGTCGTTGGTATTATGGCGTTCAGAAGCTGAAACGTTTTAGAACCACCGAACTACAGCTTTTTAGAGTATCTGATGATTTTCTTTTTTAGTTTATTTCAGCTGATTTTGTCTGATGTTTGTAATATTTGGGCTGCTTTATGCTTTTAATTTATTTTATTCTAAATTCATCTCGTGCGGCTGCAGTTCTGCCTTTTTTCTGTACAGCACTTCGGTCCTGTGGCTGTTTATAGTGCTGTAGAAATACAACAGCAGAGCGTGAACACTCAGTTTTTTCTTTACTTCTTCTTTCTATTATTATTATTATTATTATTATTATTATTATTATTATTATTATTATTATTATTATTATTAGTAGTAGTAGTAGTAGTAGTAGTAGTAGTAGTAGTAGTAGTAGCAGTAGTAGTAGTAGTAGTAGTAGTAGTAGTAGTAGTAGCAGCAGTAGTAGTAGTAGTAGTAGTAGTAGTAGTAGTAGTAGTAGTAGTAGTAGTAGTAGTATTACTGTTATTGCTGTTGTTCCAAGCTTGTTGTGTGGACACGCGCTCGTGCTTCTCCTCTAATAATTCCGTCGAAATTCGGAGGAAAAAAAAGAAGCGGCGTTCATCGTGCAACCGCATTCATTCTCCGTTAACATTTAACCACGGGGCCCTTCTGAAGCCGCTCCGGTCACTGATTGTCCGGTGTTGTGATCCGGAGCACGAGCTCAGAGGCGCTCAGCCGCCTCGAGCTGCTAAGAAACGGTTAATAAATGAAAACAACACGGGGGGAAAAAAGCACAAGTGGAGCTGTTTCTGTGAGTTTGTCATTAACCTGGGAGAGAGATCAGAATCAGTCCGTTAAGCCTCCATCCACAGGATTTCTTTTTTTTTTTCTTTTCTTTTCTTTTTGCCACAATTGGGTTTTAACTACAACTCTGAAGTTTTACCTGAATTGGATATAAATAAAATATTTAGGTTATTATTATTATTATTATTATTATTATTATTATTATTATTATTATTATTATTATTGTATAAAAAGGAACATTTTCTCTTCTCCCAATAATGAGGATAGTGTTATCTTTATTATCATTATACCATGAACTACAAAATAAAAGGATATTCAAATCCAGTCAGTGCATCACATTTAATGTTAGAAAACTAGAAAGAGCAAATAAAGATGGAAATAAAACACACACACACACACATAACCATGCATTTTCACTAACATCTGAAGATAAGTTTTGTTTGAAGCGCTAGAAATAAGTCAAGAAAGGATTCCTCGTTTACATTTGAACTAATTGGAGAAGTTTACTTTTCAATAGCACACTGAATGCTTCGGCGAGGCTGTACAGCGCTCGCGTGCGCGTACGCATTCCTCGCGCGCAAGGGTGAACATTTGTCCATCTGCTGTTTGTAGCGAATCTGGTTTTCACTTCGTCGCCATCTCTCGACTTTACAAGGAGTCATAAAGAGTCATAAAGCCATAAAAGTTCCAATTTCTCTTTCTGTCACGCACACACAAGCACACACACACTCACTCTCGCTCACACACACACACACACACACACACACACTCACACACGCACGGAGGCAAAGAGGAGCCATAAAACCATAAAGTAGAAGTCGGACTCCTCCAGCTCTAATTGTCGATAATCTCTGAAGTTTCTCACATTCCTCGGGTTCTTCAGCAGCTCTCACATGTTTACTCTGCTGCTCGCTCTCTCAGACGCATAAGTCTGATTTACTGAGAAGGAACACAGCGAGCTTAATACGCACATCCTTTATGGAAGAAAAAAAAAAGATGAAAACTGTAGGCTAATTATCAGCTTGGAAAGTCGTGGGAGACCACCGCCGTGCCCCTCCGCAGCGCAGAGAGAAGTTTGTCTTTAAAGACTTGATGGGTGGTAAAATTACTCCACGTTCTGCCCTCTAAAACTGTTACATGCGTTTAAAATCGACAGTCTTAAAAAATGTGCCTGACTTATAGGTGTTATGAGACGCTGTCTGGCTGAGCTACTCGAAAATTGTCAAAAAATAAAAAATAAATAAATTACATGCTTTGAAAATTCTTGCAGGTTCTCACAAAAACAACAAAAATTGTACAGTTCCGACAAAATGTGAAAAACGACAAAAACGGGAAGGGGGCTATGGGATAACCATGTCTCCTTACTGAACAATGTACGAGCCCCATCCATCTCACTATTGTCAATAATAATAACAATAATAAAGAGTGCCAACTGTTTTACTAATTGGCATAATGTACTGAATGTAACTGTATTGATTTATAACTACAGTGAATTAACTCAGGCTTTTTTTTTTATTAAATTATTTTATTTTAGTTATTTTTGATATAAACTTGTCAATTTCTTGGTCTAGTGCCATGGGATGTTTTTGTTGTGACTAGGTGCTCCATAAGTTGAACGAATTGAATTACAGTGCCTATAAATAATAATAATAATAAAAATAATAATAATAATTAAAATAATTAAAACGCATAGAAATTAGATTAGGAATAAGATTAGTAAAAAAAGAAAAAAATCAGAATAAAGATATGGTATTTTAGCATTTGTTGTAAAGGTTTTTCAACTCAGCTGAATAGAAAATAATATGATAATAGTAAGTTTTTAAAAGTTACAAAAAAGAAATTAGCTAAACTGTTATATTTTCCTAATATCTTCATTTACACAGAAATCTTATTTTTTGCGTAAAATCCAGTCTGTGGATCCGAAATTAGATCCGAAGGGAGAAGTCAGAACAATGAGAGGCGGTATTTAAAGGTGATTCTGCAGAATTGGTCGCTCGGTGTTCATTTCTGCTCTGGTGCATCTGTTCCCGAGGCTTCATCCTTGTTCCTGCTTTTTTTTTTGTTTGTTTGTTTGTTTTTTTTGCAGGGGCTCCTTTGACTCCGGACACCTGCAACACACACATATGAAGCCACACATAATCTGAGGCTCCACAGCCTGCAGCAGGAATTTCATGACAGTGTCACAACAATGAGGCCACACTGATGTATTTTATTGCTTCTGAATGAAAGAAACTAGTCATATAATTCAGTTTGAAGGAGTTAATGTTTAAGCCGAGCTGAAATCCGCCACAACTGATCGGCTTTCTCTCATGAGGATTTTTCATGATTATTTAATACCCTTGTTAGTGTTAAGTTTGAGATAACTGCGTTTACTTGTCAGCAAAATTACACGGCCTTTGGTATTTATCGGCCTATATTGTTGTTATTATAAAACTTTAAATCTGTGTTTCAGGCTAGGATTGCTACCCAAAAATGCCGTTCTTCCCCAACTGCATGATAGAAACACGTGACTCCGTTTCAAGTACCACCTGTAAAACCCTTTACCTGCACACGAATACTGTAACTGTAATAAATCAGAACGTGTGGCTCCTCCGTCAAATTTAGCCTGCAGGCCGCAATCACGTTAAGACGCGCGCTAATACGCGCTGTGCTGTGTATGTAATAATAATAATAATAGTCTTACCGTCCTTTGTGTGTGTATGTGTGTGTCCCGGGCTGGAGGCCATGTTTGTCCTCTCTCCCCCGACTGTTGGTGCTCATCAATGATTAAACCTCAGTCAGCTCCAAAACAATTCGCCTGCTTCCCGTTCCCACAAAGTGGGGAGGAAACGGAGCGTCCTGCTGCCAGCAAGGAAGGGAAGGGAAAGGGTGGTGGTGGGGGGGGG
>NC_051441.1:20842227-20864005 GCF_001649575.2 Kryptolebias marmoratus
GAGAGAGAGAGAGAGAGAGAGAGAGAGAGAGAGAGAAAGAGAGAGAGTTGCCTGTTCTTTCAAAATGTTTTCATTTTTAATATTATTTCTTACTTCACTTAATTTTCTTATTTTATCATAAGCTATTATTTGTTTTTCACTTCTAGAGGTAAAAGAAGACGAAAAGATTTTGGAAAGATCTGAAGCATAAAAACCACTATAAATAACTGAAGTGTACCATTTTATGGACCAAGTTGTTCACAGCAACAGCATGAGGTTTAAGACTTCATACTTGGGTGATAAAATTAGAAACCAATGGAACCTTATTTCCTACATTTATTATTGTAGTATAGTTAGCTTTCATTTGTACTTTTTGGTTTTCGTTCTAAGAAGGTTTTAGCTCAGTGTTTATCTTTTTTTCTTTTTTTCTTTTTTTGCTATTGATTCAATATATAAACCTGAGACTAAGTTAGGCTGTTACATTACCCATAATTCAGTTGAATGTATGGCCAGCACGCACAGGGTCCTGGTTGTGGCTTAATCAGGCTTAATCAGTGTCATGAAGGCAGGAGAGAAATGGGAACCTTGTGGACTGTTTCTTTTCATCTTCTCTTTTTACCTTTCATCCTAATCAGTGTCACGGCATACAAAAATAATTCACACATGCACACTGATTAAACACAAGCAAGTCTGAAACCTTTCAGTGATGTTTCTGGAAACACCTCGGTAACACGGTACAGGTCGAACATTTAACACACTAACAAACAGGAACACCATCAGATGATCCACCTCATATCCGTCCCGCCTTGGAGAGAGAACATTAAAAATGGGGGACAGGAGGTCGAGGGGTGGAGGAGGACACACACATTGACGGAGGTAAATCAACCCACCAACCAATCACAGCCCACCAATTGCAAAGATACAAACATCTAAATTACAGGAGAGCTAACTCCTCACACAAACACACACACACACAAATACACAATCATACAGGATGATGCATGCGTCGCGCGCGCTCCCGCATGTTGCAACCACTCAACAAATTCATTTTAATGCGATCAGTGGGCTATTATCTGCAAAGCGCCAGGAATATATGTTCAGTTTCCTCTGGTGGTGCAGCAGCAACATCCCCCCCCCCCTTCCCAAAGCACACACAAACAGAAAAAGAACACACATATCCTTGTGTGTGCATGTGTGTGTGTATGAGAGAGAGAGCTGCTGATTTTATGGCTTCAGCAGCAGATGAAGGACGACACACAAGACGAGACACAATCAATTTAACGCGCTAGAACTCCGGGCGTGATTGTGCAATCTCCCCGGGAGCTGCGGGAAGATTAGGAAAAAGAAATTGAATGACAATTAGATGGCGGGGAGTGGGGAGGGGGGTAAGGAAGGTGAGGGTGGTGTTGGTCGGAGAGGAGGAGGGGAAGGGGAGCGAGGGGCAGAATCCTCTTTTCTTTTCTTCCTCCTCCTCTTCCTCTCTCCAACGAAAAGGAAAAAAGAGGGTGAACTGATGCCAGGCACGGAGGCTTCCCATTGGTTCGTCTGAGGTCAGCTGGTCCCCCTCCTCACCCCGTTCCACATACACACACACACATAGTCTCCCACTACAGACCCCACCCCCCCACCCACCGCTCCACACTGGTACTCAGCCACACTAATACCCCCTCACACACACCTCCACCCCCCTCCTCCCAGTCTCCGATAAACTAAGTGATAGCAGCAGCCCGTCGGACTGTCGACTATAAAACACAACAAATCATAAAGTGCAGCAGGGGAAGGCAGAGGAAGGAGGCCGGGAGGAAGAACCGGGAGCCGTTCGCTTCTTTCTACTCCTCCTCCTCCTCCTTTTGACTTTTTCTCCTTCTTTGCCTAAAACCCCTTGTTGTTGTGTTTTTTCCGTGCCCTCCTGTCCTACCCTTTTCTCTTCTTCTCCTTTCCCACTGTTTTTTTTTCCACACCAATGAGTTCATACTTTGTAAACTCCTCTTTCCCGGTCATACCTGGAGCGGGTGGAGGCGGCCAGACGGCGGCAGAGCCGCCCTTCCTGGGTCAGATCTCGCTGTATTCCTCGGGGTACACCGACCACCCGCTCAGACACTATCCGGGCGCGGCGGCCGTTACCGCCGCGGCGGCCGTTGCGTACAGCGCGGGCGGAGGGGACAAAGCCTACCCGGGCTCCACCTACTACCAGCAGGCGGCCAACGGAGCGTACGGCGGGCACCGGGCAGCGGCCGCAGCGGGGGTGGGTGTAGTAGGGGGCGCCGCCGGAGCCGGTGCCTGCAACTACGCCACGGCGGCGGCTGCAGCGGCCGCTACGAATTTCTACCGGGACAAGGAGCAGTGCAGCCTGGATGAGCTCGCTCTGAGCCAGGACGGCATGCACCGGAAGGTGGACTGTGGGGGACTTGGAGGGAAGGGGCTGTTTGTGGACACCATGGATGACAAGCAAACGTCAGCCCCAATTTATCCTTGGATGCAGAGGATGAACGCGTGTAACGGTGAGTGTGCTCTTCTTCCTCTCTCTGCCTTCGCTTTTTATGATCCCCCTTTTATAAAACTGTCTCTTTGTTTCCTCTTTAAACCTTCCCTCTTCCCTCCTCCGCTCTGTGGAGCCACAAACTGACGCGCCGTTTGTTGGCTTGTCAGTCAGTCATGAGCTCGGTGTTTTATTGTCCGTCATAAAGCGGGGTTGTTTTAGTGCGTGACCTGCTGACTGACGCTGAGACCGAGCAGGGAGGCGAGGAGTTAGAGCATGTTGTGAGGGAAACCGGAAAAGAGTCAGGAGAACTAAAGTCTTGGTTTCTGTTTTTTTATCCATGAGTTTAGTCTTGAATTAAATGTTTATTTTATTATTTTTTAATTTGTGACTTCCCCGGTTTTTAATAATAATAATTACATTTTTTTTATAAATAATAATAAATCTTTTGTTTATATTCTCCTGAGACCCTGCGTCATCATACAGGGACACTTCGCTGAGCACAATATTTCATTCTGTTCAGCTTAGATCTGTAGAGTTTAATCAGGATCCCTTTATTGCTTATTTTTCCTTTTGTTAAATTTGTAAAAAAAAAACAACAAAAAAAAAAACACGTACATCAAACCAAAGCCCAAGACTCAAGGGTGAAGAGAGTGAGTTATTGTTAAACAGATAAAAGAGGACTGCTCGTGCAGCTATAGTTGCCGGATGTCTCACGTGTTAACATCAGGCTTATCCGCAGACAGGGCTGAACTCTGTTTATCCAGAACAAATGTGATGATCAGGCAGGTTGCAAAATAACTTGACAAGTTCTGGCAAAACCGAGGCATAAAAAGAGAATTTCGGATTGAAATACTGAGAACTGTATTCTAATTAAAATGAAATAAATTCGCAGTGTTCAACGTGTTTGATGAAATAAAATAATGCTTATTTTACAGTTATGTGATGCAAACTATGGGATCTTTGCCCTGCTAGATAAACTGCTTGTTCAGAGTTAAGAGGTGGATGGTGCAGAACCATTTGCGCTAGAAATTCACTTGGAGGAAATACAGTACAGGGAAACAAACGCTGTGCGTGATGCCAAGGGCAGCTGAAGATGTAAATGGAGGCCAGAGAAAGAGAAAATATTCATCAGTTTCAAGAGAACAGCAGGAGACTATAAAGTCAAAGTAAAAAATACAACAGAACATATCTGAGGTTCTAACGGGTCTCCTTTTTTTCTTCTTCATCCCTCAGGGACTTTCGGCAGCCCCGGGAGGCGCGGGCGGCAGACCTACACCCGGTACCAGACCCTGGAGCTGGAAAAGGAGTTCCATTTCAACCGGTACCTCACGCGGCGGCGGCGCATTGAGATCGCGCACGCGCTCTGCCTGACCGAGCGGCAGATCAAGATCTGGTTCCAGAACCGGAGGATGAAGTGGAAGAAAGAGAACAAGCTGATCAACTCCTCCTCTTCCTCCTCTTCCTCCACGGTGAACGGTACAGATGAAGAGGAGAAACGGACGGACTGAAAGTTATTGAAAGAAAAATATAAAAACTGGTGGGACTTTTAAAGGAGGAAGAAGAGCTGGAAGGAAGGACATGCTGGGTATAATACTTCCTCCTCTTCGTGCAGAGATTTGTCAGGTGAACTTTCTGGGGAGCGGAGCTCCTTTCCAACCTTTTCTTTTTGACTGCACATTATTAAAACGCGTAGGGTAGGAAAACGGAACGACTTGCTTTCATGACCTCTCTGAGTTGGAGCTCTTTAGCCCCGTCTCAATTAAAACACCTGCCGTTTTTCGTTTCTCTAAGAAATATCTGTGCAATTTGTACCCGGGTAAATATATAAAAACTGAAATCCCCCGCATACGATTAGGGCATAACAGATTCTTCTTCAGACGTTACCAGACTATTTTGTTTTCTACTTGTAGCTTTTATTTTGAAAGTGATTTTGCTGTGTAAGTGAAACCAAATAGTAACAAAGCTAGGAAAAAGATTCCGCTAAGACAACAGATTATTAAGTGTTTTCTTCAGTTTTTAAAGTTGAGTTCTTGCCACCGAGAAGACCCAAGTTGTGTAGTTGTCCAAGAACAACACAGTGAAATGTATCCTGCAACCCTTTATTTAGGCTGCTAAGAAAATGGATAAAAAAAATAGATAACTACTTGAAAGGAGGATATAAAAGCTTAAAATACACAAGTTTCAAAATGTCCTAAAATGTAAAAACAGGGAAATGAACGATACAAATGGAGCGTTAGAGGCAGCTTAAAATCGTCTATTAAGAACAAATTTCATGTATAGCCTATTTATGGTTTTCCAGAAGCGTAAAATTTATACTTTTTTTCTTTTCTTTTGACTGATTCTAAGTAGATTTATCTTCATGCCTGATAAAAGGCAGAAAATAGCCAGTTGTGGGTGGGGTGGGGGGTGTTTCAGTACTGTCACACCAACAAGGTTACTGACTGTTTTCAGCCCTTTTTTCCGCAGCATTCCAAGAAGTTCTTATTCTAAAACCCTTTCCCCGTTTTTTTTTTTTTTTGTTGTTGTAATGTTGCTGTAGAGGCACGACCTTTGATGATGTAGGACATTTTTGGTTGTTTTGTTACTTACTATTTGTGTTCATGTGTGTATTATAGCATCAACAACGTGCAGATTGACTTTGCACTTAAAAGTCGGAGGGGGGGGAAAAATGTGTATTTGTATCATAAGATGTTTCTAAATCATGCAGAAACAAGAAAAAAAGAGGGACAAAAACTACCTTGAGTGGAAAATAGCAAATACTTTTCCTGGTGATCCAAATATTACTGTTCAAGCTATTACTTTTAAAGTATCACAAAAGGAGAGAGTGGAGGTGTTGACCTACTGATTTTATTTTTCAAACTACCTAAAAACCGTTCAGGACGTGTACATTTTATATGATTTTAAATTTATTAGTGTTTTTGTCAAGTAGTGTCTATAAGAAATGTCCAATAAAATGTAAAGTGTATAGTGACGTATTGCTTTCTTTTCTTTTATTTGTTTATTAAATTCTTTATTTATTTTTTAGTGAGAGTCGAGATAAATTTGTCCAAAAAAACAAACAAACAAAAAAAATTCCTTTTGGCAATTTATCAAATCCAAACCGGTTGGTTTCCACGCTGTTGCGCCCGGAGACCCATAAACCTTTTAGCCTTTTCCACCTCGGTGTGAAACGTGCAGCGCAGATTTGATGCACGCCAACGGGCCCGGGTAGAGGCGCGCGCACGGCGGTCCGCAGGGGAAGCAGCTCGAGCTGACCTAATTGATGAGCAGACCAGAGGGGAGAAAGTTGACCTGTTCTCGAGCCGAGCAGCCAGACACACACACATACACACACACTCACTTCATCCAGACAAAGTGGACAATGTCCTCGTGACCCTTTGAACTCTGTGTGGCCCGGGAGTGACCGGCTAGCGGCCTCCATAGGTTTCACTGACGCGCACATTTTTGTCCTTATCTCCTGCTTCAGCAGGGCTTTTTTTAACAACAGAGAGAATCATTATCACATTCACTTATTTTTTTCTGAGGTCCATTAGATCTGCTGGCCTGGGCATTTTATTTAATCCAGAATTCTAAAATTTTAGCCAATGAAAGGTTATGCTTTTGCCCATTTCTGTGTGTTCATGTGTATGCCTTTGCAAAATATCTCATAAACCAACGAATGAATTTTAATTAAACTTGCAGAAAGTAGTCATTGGATGTACATTTACAACTGATTAACAACCAGTCAATCAAATTCAACAGCCAACTGACCTTAAAATAAAGACATACATAACTATAACTTAGTCACTTTTACAGATATTGACCTAAATATGGTTGAAGCTGTGACTAATTCACAAAACACACTATTAGTGCCACCAAATTTGGGCAAGAATTTTGTTTAAAACTTTGCAATTGACTGTTTAAAATCTGCTATGTTTGCAAAACATCCCAAGAACCATAAGAGTGTTTTTAACAAAACTTTCAATAAATAATCATTAGATGTATATATCTACAACTGATTAACTTTTGTAGTGAACCCAATTCAAGATGGCCACCATGGCTAACTGAACCTAGAAAACACAAAAATGGCAGTAAATTAGACAATTTTACACATATTGTACTAAAACTTGGTGGTGTAGTATCTGAGAATCATTCACAGCACATATTCTAAAACGTAACATGTTGCACGTTCAATTGCACATAATGTTTATTTCACAGTTTATCGTAAATTGCTACAACTGTCCTTTAATTAAGCAAAAGATTACCTTGTCTTTTCTATATCTGTGCTACTGAGTAGACTTCTTAGAGAGTTGCTGCTCCAAACTTCAAACTGACTTAACTTTTATGCTGCTGTATAGTTAAATCAGAGTAATTACAGAGTTGTAACTATTCCTGCCAAAAACAGAAGTCATGAATATTTGCAAAAAGAAAACATGTCAGAGTTCAGTGCAAAACAGTTGAAATTTAACTGTTTTATTAAGGGCAATCATTGTTCATCTTTTTCTGTTAAACTGCAAAACAAGCTGAAGATAAAACAGTGTCAAACGTTTTCTGTATTATTTTTGTTTCCTTCTGACAGCAAATCTTCTCTAAATTAAAACTTGTTCAGTGATACAAACACACACACACACACACACACACATTTATAATGACTGTATTGTTTTGAAAATGTTTCTCTTATGCTATAAAAGAAACCAAGTACAAATGTAAAACTTGTAGATCAGTTTTTCCCAATCTTTTTAGCCTCTGACACTCAAAATAGCAATGTTAAAAACATGCAACCTCAAAAATCTTTGGCTGAAGTACACAAACATAGCTCAAAATATTAAATACATAATGCAATGACAAAATAAAAAGATGAAACTCATTTTAGATGTAGTTTTCCCCAAGTTGAGACCATTGTTATTATTTTTTGTAACAATTGTAGGAATTATTTTAAAATCTTTTCTTGTTAACTGAAGATCATTTAAGGACCCCCAACCTGGTGTTTTGTGACCAACACTAGTGTCCTTACTCCATTTATGGGAACCTTGGCTTTAGGACATGTAGGTTTAAGTGCTTAATGTTTCAACTCTAACTGAAACCTAAAAATGGAGTCTCAACATGACAGCATCTTTCAAAAAAAAAGATGGTTGTTCTCTGCAGACCAATAGCTGTCCTAACTTTTGGCACTGATTAACAATGTCTGCACAGTCTCAGGTTGCGATGTTTGTGGCTTCAAAAGGCGCAACCAGGTTAGGAAATTTACAGAGCTGGTTCTGAAACCATTTGGATGACAGAAACCCAAATATTTTAGAACTGAATAAGAAGAAAAGTAAAGAGACAAAAACAAACAATCAAAACAAAAATCAAAGACTTAAATCAATGTTTCCCAAAGTTTGGATCAGGAACACATATAGTATCTGTGTTATTTCCAAAAATATCACAGATTTGTAAAAGAACTGCAAGGAACATAATTTTTGCCATACTTGTTAGAAGAGATGAATAGTGTAGTTATTAAAGAATAAAAATAGTCAGATGGCATTTTGATCTAGTTTAATTAACCTAATAGCCATACTTGTCAACAAAGAAAAATTTAGAGTCACTAATCTCTGCCATTGTCAGTCCATAAGTCAAAAACTGAAAGGTTTGGGACCCACTGACTTAAATGATCTACAACTGTTCATCTGTAATAAAAAATGTAATTTACCATAATTGCACTATTGGTATGGAAATAATCACAAAAAGTAACCGAGCCTTATTTTCAATACAGCTTTGAATGCAACTCAGACTCACTGTTTAACATAAAGCCTTTGAGCAGAAGTTGGTGACAGAGGAGAGCAAAAATGCCAATTTAAAAGGAATTATCACTCAAATGAAACCAAACGTATGGAGTGCAGATCTGCCAGACATTTTGACTGATGGGACAAGGAGAGCCTGACAACAGTGATTATGAAAATCTACTTAGGTTTTTGCTTTTCTGGGCTTTTTTAGCTTAAGTCCCTCAGTTGGTTTTCCTACAAATATTTAACACCCCAAATACATTTCATATGTTCAGTGTTAGTATTTGTACGTGTAATCCCCTTGGATTATTTCTATGATCTCTGAGTCAGCATTCACACTATTGTTTTACTGTTTATAGTGTCAATTTTTGCAACCAAGCAACTTTTGCATACTTTGCACTCTTTTAACTATTTGTATGTCAATATGCTCTGCTCAATCAAAAATAGTTTGCTATGACCTTTAATTTTTATACTTTTTGGTTTATTTAACTTCATTTACAAGATTTCCCCCTAAAAATATATTAAAATGTTTTCTTTTTTTTCAAAATCATTGTTGTCTTAAATCTGCTTCAGCATCCTTGCTTTATTTTTGCGTTTTTATACTACTTTTAGCCATAAGATACTATCTTTTTAATTTGAGTTTTCAGCTACAATTTTGCTCACTTTAACAGTTTGCTTCAATTTTGCTCATTTAAGTTTTTATCTGCAGTTTTTAACCAGTGAGCCAGAATTTTGCTAATTTCAGCTTAATGGTTCAACTTTGCCATATTTAGCATTTAGCTACTGTTTTGCTAATTTTACCTTCTGTTCTGCTTGTTCTAACTTTCACAGTTCATTCTTTAACAAATGTCAGGAGTCATTTAGCATTCAGCAGACACACTGTGTTTGCACAGAAGAGAAGCCAATTTTTCTAGTTGTTTCTTATTTTAATATGCACCTAAATATTTACTGAGCAATACTTATATTTCAGTTGTGTTTCTCTAACTTAAAGTGTGAAAGAATCTGAATGTCTGAAATGCGGCCTGCAGCTACAAGGCACCCCCTCCCTCCCTGCCCCCAAGAGGACCTTCATTTGTATCACTTCACACACAAAATTCTGGAGTTCTTCATCTGTCCTCTGTTCTAACCAGTGTGTCTGAGTTAGAACAAAAGAAATGTGCACACTTGAGTGCACACAAAGGCCAACTCAGACGCACAGAGGCACCCTGGCTGCAATGCATCCCAATCCGAGGAATCAACAAATCATAAATCAGCAGATTTCTATCCTGTGTGGATGCCACGGATCAGGTTTAACATTCTTCCTCTGCAGCTGGAGTAGAGGAAAGGGAGGGGGCAAAGGCTTGGTGCATATTGTAGTTATGTGATATGTTTGTGATTTTTGTGTAAAAGAAAAGAAACAGTTTAGATATATCAAGAAGAGGGGAAAAGAGTGTTAAGGTTGTAGATACCAAACTTTTTCAGCTTCCCACCCACAAAATAATAACAAAGACTTGTGACCCCAAGTCTTGCTGGTTGAAGAGTACAAACACATCTAACATGTGAGTTAAATCGGATCATAGTGATAAACCCAAACTATTTTGCAAGTTTAACTCTTTTGCAGTATAACTACTTATTTGTCTCTTGTAACGGTTACAACAAGTTGTGTGCTTTCAATTCGATTTCTGATTAGAGTTTCAAGACATTCAACTTGGTGTTTCAAGACCTAAAGTGGGGCCTTGACCCCAATTTTGAGAACCAGTGTACAAAAAGGACAGATGACCGTGGAAACAGTGACTTCATCCAAAGTAGACAACATGTCCTATTTTTTTTTACTGAATTAGGACTGTAATTGTTCTGTCTGACTCAGCATTATTATTATTATTATTATTATTATTATTATTATTATTATTATTATTATTATTATTATTATTATTATTATTATTATTATTATTATCATCATCATCATTATTATTATTATTATTATTATTATTATTATTATTATTAATGAATGTGGATGAAATTTTACCTAGATTACTATCCTTAACAGGCAAAAAAATGTTGATGATAATGTTTTTGCCTGTGTGTGTGTGGGTGTATGCGTGTGGGTGTGTTTATGTCTCTCTGATACCAAAATGTTTCAATGTCTCAGAGTTTCGAAAAACTTTCTGAAATAATTATTGGTTGCACACTTACAGCTGAATGAAATTTGGAGTCAATCCGATTCAGGATGGCTGCCACAGCCAATCAACCTTAAAAACACAAACATTGCTTGAACTCAGTTTTATAGATGCTGACCACAAACTTGATGTGGTAGCATCTGAGACTCATCTCCAACACATGTTTTGAGTGCTAACAGATTGAGCAAGATTTTTTAGTGTTAAAATGTTGCCATTAACTATTTAGAGTTAGTGCTGTCTGTCTATTAGCAAAACATGTCATGTACCACAGAATCTATTGAAACTTTCCACAAATAATCATTGGATGTACAGTGACAACTGATTGACTTTTGAAGGCAACTTAATTTAAGATGGATGCCACTGCAAACTAACCTTAAACTGATAAATAGCTCTAATATAGTCAATTTTACAGTTACTAGACTAAGGATTGGTTGAAACTGAGACTCATCTACAACACTACCTTTAAGTGGTACTTACAAGAGCTTTGCTTAAATCTTTAGCACTAACTTTTGGAGTCTACTTTATTGGTCTTTTAGCAAAATACCTCATGAACTGCTAGAAAGTTTTTAATGAAACTTACTTACACTTGCTGTGTGTACATTTACAACTGATTAACCTTTGTAATCACATAATCACACTGATTCAAGATGAATGCCACAGCTACTCAAGAATAGCTAACATATAAAATGGCTTTTACTCAGTTGGTTTTACAGATATTGACCTAAAATTTGATGTGGTAGCTGAGAGTAATTTACAACACTACTCTGAGTGGGACATTCTGTGATATAGCATGAAAATGCATAAAACGTTATTTTTAAAGTTTAACCAAAATGACTGCAACCTTGACATTTTCAATATAAGATGATCTTAATCTAATACTCTGATACTATAGGCGGCGGGCGACATGCATTCCTTGACTGAATGCTAGGCTTTGAATGATATTATTGCTCAGTCCCCTGTGTTAATTATTACCTGTGCTATCCGGCTCCTAATTTTCAGCCTCAGCTATAATGTCAATTACCAGGCCTGAGTGATGACATGCACGCGCGTGCACGAAGGGAGGGGAGGGGGTCGCCGGAGGAGGAGTGGGGTGTTTCATTAAGGAAGCTCCTTGTACCACCCCCTCCCCACCCTCAACCCCCACCCCCTCCCTCCTCTCTTCTTCCCTGCCCTCCAAATGAGTGCAATACATTATATAAGCAGTAGGTGGCGCTCTTAAATCATCCCCAGCACCTCTACCGAATGAAAAAAAGAAAAAGTGCGTCTGTGTGTGTGTGTGTGTGTGTAAGAGAGAGAGAAAGAGAGAGAGAGAAAGTCCCACCCCCCGCCCAACCTTTTATCATTAGAAACCTCAGAGCATGAATTACCTCTGCGAAGTCATCGGTGACAATTTACGACTGGTCTACAAAAGCACGTGACCTCTCCCCTCCTCCTCCTTGTCTGTGCCTTTCTCTCTCTCTCCTCCCTCACCTCACCTCTCACCTCCCCCATCACACACGCGCGTAGACGCACACATCCACATGCAACGCGTGCACAGCCGCTCGCCACCCCACCCCCACATTTGGACGGCGCGTACACGGCTAAAACCGAAGTACAGTGCAACGCCATAATTCACTAATACATCATAAATCGTTGAAAGTGCCCGCGCTGTAACGACCAGCAGAAATCTAACAAATCAGCTGGCCCCCACTGCTCAGCTGTTCGCCCGCCAACTCTGTAAAACAACTAAATGAGCTCTTACTTTGTAAACTCGTTTTCGGGGCGCTACCCAAATGGCCCCGACTATCAGCTGCTGAATTATGGACCCGGCGGCGACGCACCGAGCAGCGGGACGTTCAGGGACTCTTCCTCTGCCACCATGCACCATGCCACGGGCTCCTACGGCTACGGCTACAATGGCATGGATCTGACCGTGACCAGCCGGGGAGGTGGGGGGGCCAACAGGGCGGCGAACACCGGCGGACACTTCGTCGAGGACTCCCGGGGCTTTGGCATCAGACAGCCGTCCAGCTGCTCCCTCGCCTCCGCCACGAACTCGCTCCTGTCAGCCGCTCATGGGAGCAGCAAGCTGAGCTCGTCTCCTCCCGCGGAGAAAACAGGAAGCGGTAACCTCGGCTCTCCAAATCTCTCCTCCTCACTGTCCTCGTCTGCAGCGGCGGAGCAGCGCTTCACGGAGCTGGACGACGCCTCTCCAGACGCAGAGGAGCTGAATCGGGACCCGGGTCTGGGGAGTAACCCGCCGCCCTCGAGCGGGCTCTCACTCCAGAAGCAGGAGTGCGGCCCGGCGGGGTCCTCCGCCGGCAGCTCAGTCAGCGAGGCGCACACACCACAGATTTTCCCCTGGATGAGAAAGCTGCACATAAACCATGGTACATGCTGCTCTTGACTCTTATCAGCTTTGTGTATGAGAAGTTCCTGCAGGCTCAGATAGTGGCTTTAATGTTTGGACACATGGAGCTGATGACAATCCCGCGCCTCTGCGCGCACACAAAACATTTAGCAAAAACTCTCAGTGCTTTGATTTGATTTTTGTAATTTGAGATCGTTAAATTACTAAAAAATGTTTTTTGTCCTGACTCATATATAATTATTTTTACTCGTGATTTGTTAAAATATATTGATGTCTTAAAAACAGTGGGAGATGTATTAGGCAGTAAAACAATGCAGCTTTTATTATTTCGTATAATTTGGAACTCTGCATATAAATAATTAGAACAGGTTGCCACTTACTAGAAAATGTTCTGTCTTAAAATGTGTTCTCAGTGCATTTCCCTCTACACCTCAGAATCACCTTTATTTTATTAAGTCCCGCAAAAGCGTCATAAATCTGCCACGCGAAAAGGCAAGCCGGTCAGGAGGAGAGCACCGACAGGCTGGGGAGCGCAGGCAAGACCGAGTGGGGGAAAAGGGCAGGGAAAAAAAGAAGAGGGGGAGAAATGCTAGAAAAGAAAGAGAAGCTGTTGCTCCTTTGAAAAGTGAAGCTTTATTACGTGTAAGAACTCTGTTAGAGGTGAAGCAAAGGACGAGGCAATAAAAACCCGAAAAGAGGGAAAGTGGGAGTTGTGGAGAGTGAGTTTAAGGAAAGACAACAAACGAAATGTCACAAATCAAAGCGGATCTTTAAGCTGTGTGTCAGAAATAAAACGCGTGAGGACACTTAGAAAGACTTTACTGTGGTCGTCTTTTCTGCGGGTTTTATTTGGATTTTTCTGTTACCCTCTGTCTGTTGCGGCGCAAGGGGCTCAGTGACGCAAACACCTGTAGCTACAACATAAAATCAGATGCAGCAAAGCAGCTTTTCCTAAGTGCGCCTGCAATTTTCCATCAGAACAAACCGTGGCTGTGTTTCTGTCTAATTCGGGACTAATTTAATAGGTCTTAGTCTACATTTTGCCCACCTCGTGACATGCAACAAGTAATGTTGTTCCCTTTCTTCGTTCCCAACCCTCTTGCCCCTCAGATATGACCGGCCCCGACGGGAAACGGGCGCGGACGGCCTACACCCGCTACCAGACTCTGGAGCTGGAGAAGGAGTTCCACTTTAACCGGTACCTCACGCGGCGGCGGCGCATCGAGATCGCGCACACGCTCTGCCTGTCGGAGCGGCAGATCAAGATCTGGTTCCAGAACCGGAGGATGAAGTGGAAGAAGGACAACAAGTTGAAGAGCATGAGCATCGCCTCTGCCGGCAGCGCTTTCCAGCCCTAGGGAGGAGCGGGAGCCTTCCAGAGAGACAGAACCGAACCCGTTTCACCTTCGAGCTCAGAGTATGAGGGGGAGCGGAACAAACAGCTGAAAGAAATGAAGAAAACTTGAAGACAAACTGCAGGAAACAACCGCAGAGGCCAACAGAGGATGGCGGAGAAGATGATGAAGAAACTTGTAGATTCCAAATCTAGATTTTAAATCACTTTATGTTCTCATGTCAGCAGCTGGAATGTACAGTACAGCAGCGCAGCACTTTTTTTATTTTGGCATGTTGGTCTTTGGTGTTTCAGGTCTAAATGAGTTCTTCTAAAACAAACAAACCAAAATCAGTCACACACACAAAATAAATGTGGTCACCATTTGAAGTGTTCATAGTAGAGTTTTAAGTATTGACATTGTTACATTTTTTCTGATATCTGACTATCTTTTAATAAGTAGTGCCATGTTTTGCTGTTGAGTACGTGCTTCCTGTGAGCCCGTCCTACATCCCATCATCCCATTAGACTGTAAACAGTTGTTACAGTCCCCCCCCCCCACCAGGGTCCTTGTCATCATCAAAACCTGTTCCGGTTTTCACAGAGGAAGAAGGTGTTTGTGTGAATACAAATCAGTCAGGCCTTCGTTTCCGAACCCCTTCCTAATGTTCTGTGTGGATCTATAACCCAAACGGCTGTGTGTTTTAGATGTTATCCCTGCATTTGATCGGTGTTTTACAGGTGATGTACATATCAACGTGTCGACAATGTGACCGCCGTCGTTGTTCGCTGTTTCATCGTGTGAGTGCGCGCGCGTGTGATCCGAGTGTGTGTCCCCCTGTGTGCTTTACGTCAGTGAGCTTCTTTTGTAACTGTTTGTAACTTGGAGTAAAACAAAAATAAAGTTTCTCATAATCGTGAAACACGGTCGGACTTAACACAGCTGCTTTTTCTGGCGCCGTCGCGTACCTCGTTTTGCAGATCTGTGTCTTTGTGGCCAATATGAGCTGACAACTGCTGAATATCCGTAAAAATTTGTCTCTACAAAAAGACAGAAAGCGGTCAGTTAAATCCAGAGGAAAAGGGTCTTTGAGGTCGAGCTGTTCAGTGTTTGAAAATCAGGTTTTAGAACGTGTTTCGTTTTGTATCCCTTACTTTAATGTGTATATGTAACACACACACCCACACAAACACACACACATACATACACTAACCCACAACAAACACAACGCGGCCTTTGGTGCGGCTTGGCCTAGCAACAAAAGATCGTTTTTCAGTCAGAAGGTTACGGGTTCGATCCCGAGTCCTGCAATGTTCCTGGGCCAAATCCTTGAACATAATAGGCCTATTAATGCACCTGTAAATTAGAAAGTGGAATTTCTGTATAAAAATATTTATTTGATGCAAATCTCTTTACAAGAACCTGGACAGGGTAAAAAAGGTGTCTTAAACAAGTTAACATGAGACATCTGCAGTGTCAGTTCTATTAACTTAAAAACCATGAATGTTCCCCTTCCTCTTACTCATCACTGAACTTTTTTTTTTTTTTTTGCACGCCAAACCCCGCATTTTAACAGCAGCAACGTTCTGGACAGAAGCAACATTCATGCACCGAGCTCGCCAGATTAAAAATAAAATTAATTTTTATAATTACAATTACACATAAGGCGCACTCGCTCACAGAACGGATCTGCGTGTCTGCTGACCAACACTGTCATGACAACGACCCATAAGCGACGAACTAATTGGGCTCTTTTCTCGCTCTTTTCCGCCCCTGAAGGGAGGCATCTCCCGGTCAAATTAAGTTACCTTCCCCTGATTTCCAAACGTAAACAACCCAATGAACTTTTAAACTCACCGGACTCAAAGTGCTGCAGTTTCTCTGTGTGGAAAACAGGCGTTATACTGTTGGGAGACGCAGCAAGGCTCATCTGGGCCCTGTCTCCTGGCTCTTCTTTGTGTGTGCTGAGATATGTTTTTAAAAACTAACCCCTTCCTGCTTTGGGCCCAAACTATAAAAACGGAGGCAGATTTGGCATTTACATGTCAAACAGTTGAGGGGTTTTATCTCCAAGTTGCATCGTAAAGATCGGGCCTTGCCTCAGACTGATCCCTCTCACTGGCTCTCCTTCTGTCACGTGGGGTCCATAAAGTTAGTTTTATGGTTTAGGGGAGTTGACAATGTACTATATATTTCACATTCTAGAAAGCAAATGACGGTTTAACGGCCTTGTGAGGATCCTAAAGGGGTCAGTAAAGTAGAGACAGAGCATGAGAAGAAGTGTGTGTGTGCGCGCGCGTGTGTGAGAGAGAGAGGTAGAGAGAGAGAAGAGGCCACTACTACCGGCAGCTGTTCCTACTCCGGTTCACACTTGGAGCCCGGAGACCTCCGCACTGTTCCGCTCTGGACTCTGGGAGAAGGCGCGCGGAGGAGCCAGGACGCGCAGTAAGTGGAGCATGAGTGCCGCCTGTAAGTGGAGCTAAGTACAGAGAGGGGTGGGGTTGGTTAAGTGGGGAGAGTGTGTGTGTGTATGTGTCTAGATGGGGGGCGGGGGTGGGGAGGGGGTAATTACCTTGTCACTCATTCACCGTGTGCAGTGCTCCTGTAGAAACGCGCACGCGGGTCGCCACCAGGCTCCGGTGTGTTTCAAATGTTCAGTGTTGCGGCTGCGGGGCCCGGCGGCGGTCGCGGGGTCACAGATGGAGCGACAGTATCAGCTTATCTGTTTGCATGTGGCGCGCGGTTGAGTGTTGCCCCATAAAACATGTGCGTCATTTTAATGCGTGCTTAAAAACGGCGCGGGGATCTTGCAGTGTGTTTCTCAGCGCACAGACAAAGTGTTTTATATTCGCGAAGTAATGCTGCGCCTGTGTGTGTTCCCTGTAAAACGACATGTCGCCATAATGCCTAATCGATTCAGATTTGATCAGCTTCTGTGCTGTTTTCCTTCTTTCGTTTTTTTTTTTAAATTCATTTTGAAACCCAATGATGAAAGACTGACGAGATAACAGAAAAATATGTTGGTGTTTACTTTTTGATGTCAAAAGAAAAAGAATTTGGATCTGACTGTCCCGTTGGAGCAAACAAATCCAAAAACGTTTTAGCTCATAGCCATCATGCGGGTTCGATGTTTCAGTCCGGATTAGGTGCTGTAAACGTTAGTTGAGAAACAATGCAAGGGCGCGTGTACGTGCAAGTGCACGTGCACTGTATGACATGAGTTCTTGGGTACAAGAAAGTCTTTGTCTGCCTCCTCCCTCGTGTTTTCCAGACAGGATGGGTGTGTAAAAAAAGACAAAAAAAAAACAAAACGTGGGTACAAACACTTTCCAAAGTTTACAACCCAGGAATTGTCTAATATTTTTTGTTTGTTTTCTGATTCGACCTGTCGCTACCTTCCACACACACACACACATCATGAAGCCCACTTTCTCTTAGGTTTGTTTTCAACGGAACGTTTATGTATTGGGACAGATTATTATTATTATTATTATTATTATTATTATTATTATTATTATTATTATTATTATTATTATTATTATTATTATTATTATTATTAATAATAATAATAATAATAATAATAATATTAATATTATTAATATTATTATTATAAGACGACCAAGGCAAAGAGTAGTAGAAGGAAACTTGAAAAAACTCTCAACAAAGGTTAAAGGCAAATAACGAAACATAAATGACGGCGCTCTTATTTAACATATTAGAAATGTGTCGGCGTTTAATCAGTGGAACTTCTGTTTAAACTAATTAAATGTAATAAAAAAAACAGAATGATAGCTTTAAAGTGTAACTGACAACGAATGACTCAATAATACGAGCCTTATCTGAAACTTCAGTAAACATGATTCCTGTCAGAAATACCACCCATATATATATATATATATCAAAACAGAAGTATTACGGAACGGAAACAAATAATGAGAAATCTTCTAACAGAGTACTGTGACTGCACGCTTTAATCAAAGAACAACATTTTTCAAATAGAGTGGAGTCACCCAAACAAAAAACTGAATAATACAGATTTCCTGCTAAAATTTGACAAAACAAAGGTTCTTTTTATGTTTTTTTAAGCTGACAAAAAACAACACTTTGACTGACAGATTAATTGTTTTTTTATAATATAAAGATAAAATCTGTACTGACTCAGAACTGAAATTATTATTATTATTATTATTATTTAGAATGCAAATTTAATGATTAAATTACATTATTATGATCCCATAGGATTATTAAGGTTATTTTTCTGTTTAAAATAAGTACAACATTAAGCAGAAAAACAAAATAAATTTGAAAACATTGGATACAACGGGATTCACCGACTTACACATAACAGCACGCAACTGATGTCATCTGATGATGTGATCCAAATACTAAAACAGAATGGATTAAGTCTTGTTTTCTTTTTTTATATAACAAAAAACATTAAAAAAAAACGTAGTTTCAAAATATGGATGTACATTTTCCACTGCACAGGCTATATTAAATATACACAAAACAGGAAGTGCTGAAAAAATATCTTATTTAAAATACGTGTGTTTCAGTCAGTGTGGGTGTCAGTGTGTGAAAAAGGTCCAAAACAAAACAAAATCTTGCTTTTATATACTGGCTGTGCACGACACATTGAGTTAGTGACATTATAGAGTTTTCAAATTCATTTTTATTAGTCTCTTGTCTCGTTTTCCAGTATGAATCAAAACATATTATGTCAAGCGAAAAAATGTAATGACCAATCAGAACCTTTTTCCCGCTCGTATGTATGTGCTTGTGTACCGTACAGACTAAATACTTTCTCCTTGTGTTGTAGTTTTAAAGCGGGTCAGACCCCGCCTGCTGCCAACATCAGGCCTGCGCGCCATGGTGGATGTCCGGGTCCTTGAGGAAGTTTCTGTTCAGTAAACAGGAAGGGGGGCAAAAAAAAGCATAAGAAAAATCTCCCATTTCATTTTTCATCAACATCCTTCTTTTAACGATGATACAAAAAGGCGTCCCCCACCTCCTACACACACACACACATGCACCACCACATTCAGCTCCATGGGGCCTCCACACTGACGAGGCAGCAGTTCTTTGAGCTGCTTTGTGTTTGCTGTGTGTGTGTGTGTGTGTGTGTGTGTGTGTGTGTACACAGGGCAGATCCAGTGTACAAAGCCGCCTCTCCTCGGCAGCAGTGTGTGCTGTATGTGTACGGGCTTGCCGCTCCTTTGAATGTGTCAGACAGCCTCGGTGTTGGTGATGATGAGTGGCGGTGAGTAACTCATGAAGCTGCTCCTTTATTGCCGCGCGTTGCTAAAGGTGTGTGTTTGCTCGTGTTTGTGAGAGAGAATCGCAGGCTTTGTCAGCGTGTGTGTGTGTGAAGGGGGGGCTTTCGGAGAATTTAATGGCTGGCATGAGAAGATCCTCTGCAAAAAAACGCTTTTATTATTTAAGACATTTCGTCCGATTTTGGTCATTTGCTTTGTTTTGGTTTGCACGTGCGCTTCGGCTTTATTACAGTAAGCTCCAGTGGCATCGGCACTGTTTCCTCCTATCATCCTCCGGATGGCTGCGGGCCTACATTTGATTTAGCATTTGTCAAGGTTATTATGGCGTCACAGTTCTCGCGCTCGAGGACCGATACGTCAAGCGCGCGTTTGGACACTGATAGGGGTGAGCGGCTAGGCCAGGTCTCATGAATAATGAACGAGGAGAAGTCACCGCGAGGTCAGCAGGCAAGCTCGAGCCACGCACGGCGCTGGAGACACTTCCGCGCAGGCGCGCTAGAGAAAACACAGCTCCCAGCACCACAACACAAACAGTGATTTGTTTATCGGACAAACACGGAGGAAAGGAACTAACAGTTGACTGTTTTCAGTAGTAACAACAAACAAGCACTTCCTCAAATTAAAGGCCTGGTATTCCTTGAAGAAATGTGCCACCTTTTCTGACAGTTTTAGACTGGGGTCGTCTAGTGTTGAGTTTAAACAGTGCTGGTTTGGTCAAACCTTTAAATTAACATAATACACAATTTCATGCTATATCGTGAGATATGTTTCCCGTCAGGTTTATGTTGTAAATGACTCTACTACCACATCCAATTTTAGGACAATATCTGTAAATTGACTGACTTGGTTTATGTCAACAAGAAGTGTCAGGCCTTAAATTTGACCGTCTCCAAAAATGAAGCATATTTAGATATCGATGCAATCATTAATTTCTGAAAGGTTCGTTAAAATCCGTCTGGTGGTAACTAAGATATTTTGCGAGTAGGCAAACAAGCGTCACTCAAATATTTAATGCTATAGGTTCAAGCAAATATCTTTAGCAATGAGAAGCACTTGTAGTATATACGTTGTAAATCACTCTCAACTACTACCACAACGAATTTAACCTCAATATTCGTAAAAGTGACCGATTTACAGTCAGTTTTGTGTTTTATAGGGTTAGTTGGCTGTGGCAGCCATCTTGAATTCGGTTGGCTTCCAATGTTAATCAGTTGGAGAGGTGAACCCATTGATTAGTTCTTGAACGTTTCATTGAAATTCGTTGAGTGGTTCATGAGATGTTTTGCTAACAGACAAACAGCGTTGACTTTAAATGGGGGCGGTCGTATTGAATCGACTTGACTCCAAATGCCTGTTAGTTGTAGATGTACATTCCAGTGATTACTTCATGTAAATTTCTTTCAAATTCATCCTGTCAGGTATTTTGGACTCGATCACACGCCGCTAGACGCCGGGCAAAAACAGTGTCGCCCGCAATTTCCTCGATGATTAACTGAGGCGGGCTAGTCAACAGAACGAATCAACAAGATTTTCATTCTGTAGCTTGGTATGAAAGCTGTTCACTTATTAGGGTTCAAATCGACAGCTCTGACATTCTTCAAATGAATCAACACCGAATCGCTGTTTAAAGTAAGATTAACAAGCAATGGCCGTGTTATCACCTCTGAAGAGCTGGGAGTATATAAAAAAGCTTTTATCAGTGCACTTAGTGAAAGTGGATAATATTTGTCTTCATTATGATGCCCTTTTAAATAAGTGACTTTATTCTTTCTTTGTATTTAAAAGTTAAAACTTGCCCGGAGTGGGCTGTTTTCTTTAAAGGTTGAATCCAACGAAAGACAGGATAAAATGCACCGTCATACCATTAATGAATAGCACTGGGATAATAAAGTCTTCTAACCGCATCCCAATGATGGTGATTGTCGGAAAAAGTTGCTGTTTTGTCCCCACTTTCAGCTTTTTCCTCTTTATAACTATGCTGAACTCGACTGTAGTGAAACAAACAAAGAAACTGCACTGAAGGCTGATTAGAATTTAAATTGGATTTGATAACATTCAACCTGAACTGGCTGATTAAAATTAAACTGGTCCATCTTTTTATTTTTTCTGTAAGATATTGTTTGCCTTAAAGTTTCTGACAAATCTCTGGTGGCGTGTGACTCGAGTTATTTATTCCGTTTCAGGACTTGGTTTAAAGCTTCCCCCCCCCCCAGAATGCAGCTCCCACACACCACCACCAGAGCTCGCTTCAGACCAGGAGGACGGCAGAAAGCAGCCCGTCCTTTTCACCACTGACCAAAGTTAATCTGAATGCTGAAAACCTCCTCCTCCGTCTCTGTCTTAACAATCGTGGTTTTACGTATAAAGGTGCGCGCAAATCGCTCCTCTTTCAGCGTGAGAGAAAAAAAATAATCAGGAACTAAAAATGTCCGTGCTGATTGTATTCCCCCCCCCCCCCCC
>NC_051441.1:20864564-20866613 GCF_001649575.2 Kryptolebias marmoratus
GGGGGGGGGGGGGGGAGGGCATGAAGAGAAAACTGGAGGGGGTTCAGGTTGGAGGAGGGAGGGGGTGAGAGGTATTCAGTGACAAGGAGATCAGTGGTGTGTGTGTGTGGGAGGCGGGGGTGTCATGTCTGGAGGGTTACAGGTGTTGGACTACATGTTTTGTTCACACCGTCTAACATTTGTGTCAGATTTAGTTGGACATTGTAGTCTTCTTTTTTCTTCTGAGATTTGGCGCGTAAGAGTAAAATGGGAGTGGAAAGGGGATGGGCGAAACATGAATACAAATATATAAAAAGTCATAAAATAATTATAGCTCTAACTGTCTTTCATGCCAGTTAGATCATCTTATGTTAAGAAATGAAGGAGATGCAGGAGCACGCACATAGTATGTAACGAGAATGATGCTCAGCTACTACCAAAGCTAATTTCAGCTTAATATTTGTAAAATTCGCTTGGTTTTAGCGATTTTTGTGTTGGCTAATATTGGTCAGCTGTGTCAGCCATCTTGAATGGGATCAATTACAAAGGTCAATCCGTTGTAGATGTACATCCAGTATATATTTCCTGAAGGTTTCAATAAAGTCTGCCATGTTGCTCAAAATATATTTTGCTAACAGACACACACAGTTGACTCCAAAAAGTTTTTTCGCTATCTGTTACCGCTTAGAATACGCATTGAGGATACGCACCAAATGTTAGCTTAATGTCTGTAAACTGACTGAGCCATAGTCATGATTTTGTGTTTTAAAGTCAGTCGGCTGTGGAGACCAGATTGAGCTGTGTTTACGTCAAAACTTAATCAGTTATAAGTACATCCAATTAGTTCCCGAAAGGTTATTTAAAATCTGCCCAGAGGTTCATAAGATATTAGCTAACACTGAAACAAGCTTGACTTCAACAGTTAATGCAAAAACTTTAACCAAAAACCAACTATGATTAGCACATGGAGAGTGTGTTGTAAATGGTTCTCAGCTATTTGAGCTCATTATGTGTAAAATAGACTTAATTACAGTCTTTTTTACGTTTTCTAAGTTCAGTCGTCTGTGGCGGCCATTTTGAATTGTGTTGGCTCCAAAATGAATCAGCTGTAAAGGTACAACCCATGATTACTTTATGTAACTTTCAATAAAAACCGTTCAGTGGTTCATGGGCTGGTTTAGTGACAGACAGACACGTGAAGAAACACAGGCAACAACATTATTTTCCGCCCTTGCTATTCGGCTAGACTAATAAATCACCTATTTATCACTTGTTTATCACTATTTAATTTAATTTCTTCTATTGACCTATTATTATTATTATTATTATTATTATTATTATTATTATTATTATTATTATTATTATTATTATTATTATTATTAATATTATTATTATTATTGTGATTATTATTATTATTTTAGCCAACAGAACAATACCTATTCAGCAAACCCAGTGGTTTTCACGTGACTGGATATTTTTAAACTATACAAAGGTTATTTTCAAAGGTTATAGTTAGTTTATGAAGGTTACAGACAAATTAACAGAAAGAACGACAACAGAGGGATTGCATTTTCTTCAACTGAACTTTGCAAATAAATGCAGTGTCTAATGCTAACAGGAGCTGGATCAGATGTTTTCATGTGGCTGCGACTAACTCCACTAAGAATTAATCGATTCGAACATCATCGGTATAGTAAAAGAAGCTGATTGCGCTGCTCTCCGGACATCAGGACAGTTATTTATGAGCTCAGTAGATTTGATTCGGTGACATTCCTGCTCTCATGTCATGGCGCAGCGGTGTTATTTACATTTGAACAACAAAAGGGAGAAGAGTAATAATCTTGGAAGAAAAATCTGTCCGTGCGCGAGAAGAAGAAGAAAAAAAAGGGAGCTAGCCTTCCTCCCTCCTCCATATCCACTGACCATTTTTCTCCAAAGTAATGACTCCAACTCAATTTGGTGTGACAGAGAGCGCGGGAGAGGGAAGGCTAAATGAAAGAAAGAGGGAGCGAGTGACAGAAGGGAGTGAAGAGAGGTGGAAGTGTCAGAAAGGAAGGCTGTGGGGAGAGG
>NC_051441.1:20866746-20874419 GCF_001649575.2 Kryptolebias marmoratus
ACACGCCTCGTCCGTTAAACAAAGAGTGTGCCAAAGTGGCAGATTAATTTGAAAACTTGAGTCCGCGCACGCACTTAATGCCTTAAAGAGCCCACAGTCTCTCCACAGCAAGCCCCGTGTTCGGTCTCCCTCAGCCCCCGAACCGCTCCCTGTGACACTGAAAAACAGCAGGACACGGACCGGTTCTGCTCCGTTCGGGGTCTTTGCGCACCGAGGAAGCTCCGCTGTGACGCGCGGGATCCTCCGCGGTCAACCGTCTGGATCTGTTCGCGTTTAGAGTAAATCCGGTACAGTAATGATTTCGATTTACACACAGAGAGAGAGAGCTGCGTGCGCGTGAGTGGAAAGCTCAGAGATTTTTTTTTTTTTTTTTGGCTAAACACGAAGAATCCCGGAAAAAAACCTGTGGATCAGAAAGATGGCAGAGAGGGAGACATTTCTGGAGATTTCTTGTTACGGAAGAGGGGGAAAAAAGGGTCAAACACCGCCGCCGGTTCTGCTGGAGGTACAAAGAAAATGAAACGATGAGACTGGGAACATCAGGAAGGGAGTCCATGGAACCAAATCCGTGAGTTATAGAGAAGTGAGCAAAAATACAAATTTGTGTGGAAGAATAAGCTGCCTCATTTGCATTTCGGTGAGTGTGTGTGTGTGTTTGTGTCAGGTGCTTTGAGGGAGAGGAAAGGGAGGTGGTGGTGATGGTGGGGGTAATCACGTGTGAGTTGCTGTGGAACCCCCTCCTTCCCCCTCCTGGTTTGGGGGTTTTATGCGCGTCACGAACGGAGAATTAAAACCCGTCTGTCCTCCGCGCGAGCTCTGTTTCACTCCTTGTGTCATCATCCTAGTTAACCCTGACCACTTACGAGGACTTCCGGGTGCGTTACATTCTGATCCAGCTGTTCTGGATCCAAGAACAACAGTTTAGTGGTAAATTTATTCTTCTATAGATGAGATGGAAGCCAGACCGTGGCAGGTTTAGGGTCATGTTGGACAAAGAAACTCAAAACGCGTGTTTTAATGTTTCACTTCTGGACAAATATAAACCAAAATAATCCCATAGAAATAAATAAATAGGAAATGTGTGCTGAGGGTGCAAATGTGTGTGTGTGTGTGCACGTGTACGTCAGGCCTGTTGTTAAAGGCTGTTTCACTTGTTTTCTCCTCTTTCTTCGATTCTTTATTGGAAATGAATTTACCAAAATCTCATTTGAACAAATAATACGTCCTTGCTAGCTTTATTATTCCTGTATTAGTCGCTGTGCGAAATTTGCGCGTGCTCAGTGTGTTCATCAGACAGGTTAAAAAAATTCATTATTATTTTCGGACTGCTGTTACTTGTTGAAGGGCCACATGAGAGGTCAAATTGAGAATGTTGGTCCTGATTGGACTCAGCTGGTTTTATTCTGCAGGACGCTCTAAACTCTCTCTGGACTCTTTGTTTCCTCCCAGCTGATAGGTTTCCAGTTTTCCCAGATACACTCAGTATTCTAGCATAAATATTCCACGTTCAGACTCCACAAGGAGATATCCCAACTTCAGGTTGGCACATGCAGGCCGCTGCAGCATCATTTGTTTCTCCCCTCTCCCTCTGTTAGTTTGCATGACAATAACCGCGCGAATTATTTTTCAAGGCGCACAAAGGAGGAGAAGCGCGTTTCTCTTCTTCCCCATTGTCCCCGAAGCTTTTTCACCTTGGTAATATTTCAGATTATTGACAAGGCCGGTGGCTGCAACGAATAGAGCAGTTTCATCCTTTAACGTGTTCATTTTATTATTGTGCTCTCAAACAATCAGAGAAGAAATATATAGTTGTTTAAAAATTGTAGCGTTATTTATTTATTTATTTATTTATTTTTACTTTTAAACACAAATCTATATGAAATATTAGTTAACAAATATTTAAAAGGTGTTTAGTTTTTACTGATTTATAGTCTGCTAGGGATTTATCGGAATTGTTAATTTTTATAATAAAACAAACCGGCTTCCGCAAAAGGGGCTGCAGCGTCCCTTTAAATTTCTTTTAAAGCAACTTTTTTCATATTTGTTCTCTTGCTTCATATTTTGATTAATCCTATATATATATATAGTACGTTTACTTCGGATGCACGCAGGACATCCAGTTTGGATTTTATTTTGATAATAATATTATTTTAATACTTCAAACACAGCGAGTTTTTGACCTTTCAAGATCATGGACAGTTGTATTATATATATAAAAATACATCTGCCACCTGAAAGAAGTTATTTATTTATTCACTTATTTATTTATTGTATATTTTTTTATTTGAACGGAAGTTGACGGAGGTTTAGTTGTTCTTGATGCAGAGTTTCGTTTAAAAAAAAACACTGTTCGATCCGCGCAACCGGGTTCTTCAGTCAGGAGACCTCTGTCGTGGTAAATTTGCGATTTAAATTTAAACCAAGCACATATCATTTTTTGTTTTTTCGGTCAGACGGAGAAGGGATTAAAATAACAGACAACATGCTATCACGTTTAAGAAAATAACCTGGTGTTTCCACGGGGCTCGCTGTGTGGTTAAAAGTCCGTTCTCGACGAACAGGTTGTTCGGTGGGATTCCTGCTGAATCTCACCGAGGGTTAGTGTGTGTCTGCTCGGTGTGTTGACCTCTGCAGCGAGGTGGTGGGG
Organism: Kryptolebias marmoratus; assembly: GCF_001649575.2. Classification (NCBI taxonomy): domain Eukaryota; kingdom Metazoa; phylum Chordata; class Actinopteri; order Cyprinodontiformes; family Rivulidae; genus Kryptolebias; species Kryptolebias marmoratus. Next base: position 20,869,394 of record NC_051441.1, read on the forward strand.
GGGGACAATGGGCTGAATGGACTGAAAGGCTGCTGCTGACAAACTTGACAGAGGAAGGAGAGAAGTGCTGCAGTCAGACTCAACACACCTTGATCGATACCTGAGGTGAAAGGTCAAGGTGAAATATGACCACATAGAATAGAATAGAATAGAATAGAATAGAATAGAGCAAGGCATGGGAAGATTTTGAACAGATAAGTGCAGCAAAATCTTCTCTTTCATAAAAATTGTCCCTCTCTTCTGCTGCTGTCCGGTTTCATGATGTATGAACAAGTTTTCGAAGAAACGGAGAGCAGCTTTATCGCCTGCAGCAGGAAGCAACTGTTCGTGTCACAAAATCAATGGGGGGAGAAGTGAGAGAGAAGATAATAATTCCAAAGAAAGTATAGGAAGAAAATTCAAATTATATAGGAACTCATATAATGCACGTACCTCGAATAGAATAGAATAGATTTGTATTTGTTGTGACTGCGTGGATCTTTATAGACCTAAATAAATCATATAATCTAAAAAAAAAAAATACAGACTAACACGAAATCATATAAATCTATATAACAATATGTAGATCAAGCGAAAACCTTAAATAAATGTAAACTTAATTCTGTATAGATTGTAAACCTTGGTCAAAATATCATAAATTCATATTTTATTGACAATCCCATCGGCATCTATAGAGGTCATATATAAATGGTATGTAGTTTATATTATGTTTAGATTTAAATAATAAATTCACAACCTTACAATGTTACATGATAATAAATAAAAGTAATAGTTCCATAATCATGATTAGAAAAAAATGTAATTACATCAAAATTCACTTTTTTATTTTTTATTTGGTCTTGATTTATTTTTATAAGTGAAGACTGATAAAATGTATTTTATAAGAATTAAAGCCATTACACTCTGCAGGCCTGTCTGTGCGCGCTGCCCCTCAGATCACTTTTTAATTCAGTTACAGCAGAGTCTTGCAGGACAGACTTCATTTCATTTGGCATGCTGAAGGGGGGATTTGATCCTTTCTTTCTCTGCTCCATCCATTTTTCAGTCCGCTCGTTCAGAACAGGTTTTGATGGGACAGCGTCTCTTTGTGCCAAGTGATTTGTCTTTTCTTTCATTAAAATGCTCCGGACTTTTAGAGGTCCACGCTTCGAGCTGCCAAGATTTTTTTTTTCTTGTTACTCCTTTTTTTTCTCAGTAATTACAAATTAAATTAAGAGAGTTGTGTTGCCCGGAAAAAAGTTTGAGTTTGAACGAAACTTGTTATATATATATATATATATATATATATATATATATATATATATATATATATATATATATTGATATGTGAGAGACGGTCTCTTTGTCTCCTGCCGTCTTTTCTTCAGTTTCCTGACATTTTCTGTCCCACAACACAGAAACAAGACAAGTCCGTTGTTTTTCTGAAGCGTGTTTTCTTTTATTTGCACGTTTGCTTTTTAATCGACGCCCTGCAGCTACAGGAAGTGGAACAGCAGTATAACTTCATCTCCCAGATCCCCGCAGCATTGACGGGGTCAGAGGTCAGGGAACAGTACTGACGCCTGGAAACAGGAGCTTTATGAAAGCAATAAAAGACGATCGACTTTTACAAAGCTGCGCCGTCAGAGAGCCCATGTCTTCTATATCTACCCTGTAGATCCGGATTTGTGTGAAAATGACTGAAAGCGTCACAAATTCGCTTCTAGGGGAGTATATAGTGGATTTACACACAGCGGCAGCGATGGATCCGGACGTGCTGCTCCAATGGGTTCTGCAGCCGCCAGAGGTCCGTGCTTCCTGTTTTCGTTTAAGCAAAATTCTTCAAATCTCTGCGTGTCGTCATCCTTCCGTCCTCTGTCCTAAATGAATAAGGGAAGGGTAAAATAACAATAATGATAATAATGTGGGCTGTAATACTGCATGAAATCTGTTCATTTTAAACCAGATTTTTATTCATTTTTATTGTTTGCTCTATTTTCCCACAAATGAACACAAGTTTATTTCTTGTTCAGTGTTTGTCTTTTATAGAAAAGTCGTATTATATTTTCGATGGCCCACTATTTTATGCAAATATTTACAAATATTTTAATATTTTATTTTATTGGTTTCTTATAGGTTTTTTTTTTTTCGTTAGAAAAATAAATTCCTATTACTTTGTTTTAGCGTCTGTTTGAAAAAACTGTTATTTAGGCTGATGACGCCCCAGAAAGTGCAACATATTCTCCGCTTGGATGGGACAACATATTCTATTCTATTTTTAAAAATGATGTTGCTTATTATGTCGTGTGTTTTTGTTGTTTATTGTTGGCTTTTTACACACATACTAACAAGGTACACTCATAAAAAAGACTGCAGGCCTACAAAGAAATTGATTACTATTTAGAAATATAATCTGATCAATTTCAGTGACAAAAAATATGCTAATAATATTGAAGAGGTCGTGCTACCGCAGTCCTGAGAAGTCATTGACATTAGGGTTTCAGTGCAATATTTTCCAAAATAAAAACGTTGTAAATTGTCTATTCTATTCTATTCTATTCTATTCTATTCTATTCTATTTTATTCTATTCTATTCTATTCTATTCTATTCTATTCTATTCTATTCTATTCTGGGAACTTAATAGGAAATGAAAAAAATGTTTTTAATTTGTTTTCGTCTTTTGTGAGTTCCCTTTGTGTTCCCCCTGTGTTCCCCCTGTGTTCCCCCTGTGTTCCCCATGTATTCCCCCAGACTGTATGTTGTTGTTTTAGTAACTTGTAACACCCGGACTGCGAAAACCAACCTTTGCAGGTCGGTCACCTGTTGTGCAAAATGACCCACGGGATTAACTCCCTTTGAGAAGGAAGCCAAAGAGTACTGCACCTCATTCCAGCAGCTCTGAACTGGGCGTGTGCGCTTGTGTGTCATGGATGTTAATGCCCAATATCAGAGAGTAAAGAGAAATAAATCTGTATGTTTGTCATGCAAGGCAAAGGGCGACTCTGTCTTGATGTTGAATTATTAAGTAAGGCCTATTTAAAAGCAGGGGTGGTGTATGTTGGAGCTGTATGCTTATGGAGGGGAATCGCAAAGGTTGCAAAGGTTTGTTGGTGATTCAGGAGGCCGGGCAACCTGAATTACTTGATGAATTTTTTATCGATCCTAAACAAGCCAGATTAATCTCTGACACCGCTGCTGGATGGCCACTCTCCCACTCCCCGGTATTAGCGATTTAAAAAGAGTGGCTGAAAAAAAGAAGGAAAGAAAAAGGAAAAGGTGGGGGTTGAGTTGGCAAACAGCTCCTGCGCACACCCAGGCATGCACATTAAGGGTGATGCAGGTGTCTCTGTAGCACATCTGAGCCTTTTCTTTGTGCTACCTCTTCTGATTTTATTTTCTATTTGAAGTTTTCAATCAGGCAATCAGGAGGAGGAGTGGTGGCGGGTGTGTGTGTGTGTGTGTGTGTGTGTGTGTGTGTAATATGAGAAGCTAGGTGACTTTTAGGTTGCGCGAATCCATACTGTATGTTGAGTTTTGTTTTTGTTGGGATTCTCTGGCTACTTGGAGCCTGCTGACATGTGGCGGACAGACACTCAGACACATCAGGCTAAAGGAGACAGACTGGCAAGCAGAGGGTGAAATAAAACCTCGGGTCATATGATCATGCGCGTATGAGAGCCGTGGATTTGTTTAATCCCATTTCCTTATCCGGGGCTCGTCCAGGAGACGCGCCATTGGCCGGCTGCAGTCACGTGGAGCCTTAACTTTGTTCACTTGACAGAAAAGTAGGAGGGTCTGGAGAGAATAACCGAAGAGTAAAGGGATGGGATATAAATTTTAGTTATATATTTTTCGACCATAGGTGCAATTCCGCATAAAGAGTGAAATTAATGGCCATGAGCTCGTATTTGATCAACTCCAACTATGTGGACCCGAAGTTCCCCCCCTGCGAGGAGTACTCACAGAGCGACTATCTGCCCAGTCACTCCCCGGACTATTATAGCTCCCAGAGGCAGGAGCCTAACGCCTTCCAGCCTGACTCTCTCTACCACCACCACCAGCACCAGCAGCAGCACCAGCAGCACCACCCGCAGCACCGAGCCGAGCCGCCGTACACGCCGTGCCAGCGCGCGGCTCAGCCCGCCTCGGTGGTGATGTCCCCCCGGGGTCATGTCGCCCTTCCTACCCCCGTGTCGGAGCAGAGCCACCGCTGCGACTCGGTCACGCCGAGCCCGCCTCCTCCACCTCCTCCTCCACTGTCCTGCGGCCAGAGCGCTGCTTCTTCTCCGGCGAGCGCGCGGAAGGATCCCCCGGTGGTGTACCCGTGGATGAAGAAAGTGCATGTAAACATCGGTAAGAGCTGCATGGAAACTTTCCCTCCCTCTCTCGCCGTCCTTTGTGAGCCGTGTGGGTCCACCGTCAGAGCGCGCGGCTCCCTGTGCGCGCTCCGCTGAAGGAGGAGAGGAGTTAGCCCTTGGCTTGAGATTTACAGTCGTCTGTTTGCAGGGTCAATATAATTACACCCTCCATAAATTTTTATTACACCTCTCCGCCGTGGAGTCTTTTGAAGTCTGATCTCAAGCTGCTCTGCTCTAATTCCTCGCCTTATGACAACTCGGCCCGAGCCCATAAGTTAGCTTTTTATGCTTTGGTAATTTGATTTTAAGTGGTCGGCCTGTATAAACGGTGCAAGTCGTTGTTCCAAGAGAGGGAAAGTTTTATGGCAGATGAAATATTCATGTTTATAGAGAGTCGGCCGTAAAACACTAATGTGAAAGCGAACAGCTTCAGTCTGCTCTGGTTTCTCCCCGTCATGTTCGAACAGGCTCTGCAGGCTTTTTTTCTGCCTGTCAAAATAACTCCCGACTAAAAATGAAAAGAGAAAAAAAATCAGTTTAGTCGCCGTGATTTTTGCACTTTTTTATGGATTTCCACATTTTCAGCTTGTTAAAAAGGACTGAGAAGTCCTGCTGCAACATTTGATCACTGTTGTCCAGTGTTTAAAAGTTGTTGAATCATTACCCTACCGTTCAATGCTACCCCCCC